>NW_006399753.1:38334124-38346907 GCF_000299155.1 Elephantulus edwardii
GCGGCGCAGGAGAGGAAGGCCCTCTATGAGGTGGATTGATTCAGTGACTGGGATAATTGGGATGGGAGTGTCAGAGACAGTGCGATTGGCACAGGGCAGAGCGGAGTTTAGGGCTGTTGTACATAGGGTCGCTATGAGTCGCAGGCGACTCGACGGCACATAACAACAACAACAGCAACATGCCAAACTACTTGAGGTGAAACTGTTATTTTTTGACTCGCTGGAGCACTCTGGCTGCACCTTCTCCAAGACATATCTGTTTGGTCTTTTTGTAGTCCATAGGATATTCAATACTCTTCTCCAACCCCACAGCTAAAGGAAGTTTATATCAATTCTTCTTCCATCATCCTTATTCACTATTTAGCTCTTAGACACATAGCAAGTGATTGAAATGACCAAGGCCTGAATCAAGTGCACCTTAGTCCTCAAACTGAGATCTTTATTCTTCAATAACTTGATGAGCTCTCTGACCACAGGCTTTTCCCATGTAATGCCTGACTGCTGGTACTGAGGGTGTTGATTGTGGATCCAAGTAAGATGAAATTGTTGACAGTTTCAATCTTTTCTCCATTTACCATGATGTTGCCTATTGGTCCAGTGGTGAGAATTTTTGTTTTCTTGACATTGAGATGCAATCCATATTGAAGATCTATTCTTTGGTTTTCTGCAGCAAGCACTTTCAAGTCTTTCTTACTTTAAGCAAAAAAGTGTGTTGTGTGCATAACATAGGTTATTAATGATTCCTCTAATCTTGATGCAACATTCTTTTTCACAGGGTCTAGTTTTTCAAATAATCTACTCAGCATACAGATGGAAAAAAAAGATAGAGAAATGATACAATCCTGACACACACTTAAGTTTAAACTATGTAGTTTTCCCTTGCCTTGTTTGCACAACAGCCTCTTCATCGAGGTATAGATTTTGCATGAACACAATTAGATGTTCTGAGATTCCTATTCTTCTCAATGTTAGTCATAATTTGTTATGATTCACTCAGTCAAATGTTTTTACATAGTCAATAAAGTACAAATTCATCCTGCATTTAACCAGGATCCATCTGACATCAGCAATGATATCCCCAGTCACAAGCTCTGCTAAATCCAGCTTGAACCACGGATAAGTCTCTGTCTAGATACTGTTCTAACCATTTTTAAAATTCTTTTATTATACTGGATTTTTTTTTCAAAATTAGAATATTTTGTTTTTCAGACCAGATTCTTCCAATTTCCCATCCCCCCCATCAAATTGTACAACCAAATGATTAATCCACACTCCACAAGCCCCCGCACATCCTCATCCCTCTGCTTCCAGCCTTGCCACCTTGGATCCTCATACTCATTATACAATAATGGTTTTATACAATATTTGTCCTTGTGGCACTATGTCAGTTCACTCAGCATAATGCTCTCCAGTCCTTCCCAAGTTAAGTAGTAATTTGCAAAGTTATTGCTTCTGCATGCCATGTTAAAATTCCATTGTGTGAATGTACTGTAATTTCTCAATCCATTTAATTGTGGTTGGGTATCTGGGATGTTTCCATGTTCTTGCAATGGTGAATAACGCTGCTATGAACATTAGTGGACAAGTCTCCACTTGTGCCTCAATTCTCATCTTCTCATGGTATAGTCCAAGCAGTGGAATAGCTGGATCATATGGAATTTCTATGTTCAGCTTTTTGAGGAAGTGCCAAATTTCCTTCCAGAATGGTTGTACCATTTTACAATCCCACCAAGAATGTATAAGAGTTCCTATCTTGCTACATCCGTCCTGTTTAACTTAGCCACTGTTACTGCAGTGAGATGGTATCTCATTGTGTTTTTTATTTTCTTCTAGCCATTTTTAAATTATCTTCAGCAATATTTTGCTTTCATATAATGTTAATGAAATTTAAATAGTTTCTGCATTTTCATTGGATCACTTTTCTTGAGAATGGAAATAAATAAGGATCTCTTCCAGTCATTTTGCCAGGCAGCTGCCCTCCATATTTCCTGGCATACACCAGTAAGCACATCCAGGCATCCATTTGTTCTTGAAACCTGTCAATTGGGATCCCATCAATTCCTGGAGCCTTATGTTTTGACAATGCCTTCAGTGCAGCTTGAACTTCTTCCTTCATGACCCTTGGCTCTCGTTCATATGGTACTTCCAGAAATGTTCCAGTGTCAGTCAATTTATTTTGGTATAGGGATTCTGTGTATTTACTCAATCTTCTTTTGATCCTTCTGGGGTCATTAAAGATTTTGTCCATTGTATCCTTCAGTATTGCCACTTGAGGTTTGAATTTGCTTTTTAGTTAATTCAGCTTTAGCAATGCTGAATGAGTTATTCTGTTTTTATTCTCCAATTCCAGCTCTCTGTACATTCCACTTTAAGACTTTGCTTTGTGTTCTTCAGCTTCCCTTTGAAATCTTCTGTTCAGCTCTTTAACTTTATCATATCTTTCCTTTGTTTTGGCTTCTGCTGCTCCTGTGTATATTTCAGTCTCTTCTGACATTCATTTTGGTATTTTCATTTCCCTCTAACTTTGTAAAGTCCTTTAGTTCTCTTCAGGGATGTCATCCCACAGCCCATCTGGTATTTGATCATTGGTGTTTAAAGCTTCAAATCTACTCTTCAGATGATTTTTTTCAAATGGGACAGAATCAAGATCATACATTTGTTCTTCTGGACTGGTGTTAATTTTCTTCAGCCCCATTTTAACTTGCACATAAGTAATTATGGTCTGTTCCATAGTCAGCACATGCTATGATTTTAACTGCTAATATTGAGCTTCTCCAATGATTCTTTCCACAGATGAAGTCAATCTGATGGCTTTGTAGTCCATAGGAAGTCATTATCTAGACAGCTGATAATTGGACATAGGGGTGCAGGGCCATGAACATTTCTTTGAAAGGGCCAGAAGGAGTAAGAATAACACAGACTAACTTTCATTAAAATTAATAAAAAGAAGAATAACACAGTTCCTCACTGCCTCTGAACGGAAAGCATATTAAGAGCCCACAGCCCAGCCTCATGGAGCCTTTAGAGTCACACCAGCAGCAAGAGGTTAATTTATTGGTTATTGAGTCACAACCTCACAGCTGTGGTATCAAGAACTGAGTTTATTAGGAAAGTAGGAAAGTGAGGGAGACAAAGAACTTCACCTAATAAGTCCAGGGTTATTCCAGCAGTCCCAAGCCAGATTAACAGAAAACAGTATTCCTTAACTAGTACAGACCTTAGTTGCAGTTTAACAAATAGCTTTTTCCTTTCATCATCAAAAGCATGAACAGCAAAACCTTTAACTGTGGTCTATACAAATGCAATAATCCTCAGGTCACTCCTTTCCACAGTCTCTTCACCATCATCACTAGGGTCTACTCTCATAAGAGTCTTCTTGCTCCAGTCTCCCTCAAGTCTTGCTGCTGTAAATCTTGCTGCCCAGTGTGAGAAGCACTCTTTCTCTTATCATAGTCCCAGAGCTGTTGATGATTTGCAAGACCATGTTTCTATAGTTAAGGTAGCTGGAGACCAGAGGGGACTAATTGTAATGGCTAAAAAAAAAAAGCCAACTTTTAGGCTAACACCACAGTCACCATTTGTGTTTTTAAAAAAGGTATTTGCAATGAATAAATCATTGAGTGTACAAAATCTCATCATCTTATTTCTGGCCTCATTTCTGTTACCAAGTCTCTATTTTCTGACAACCATTTTTCCTTCATAGTTTCAAACTTTTGCAGTCTTGTCACACAGTATCATTAAAGAATCTTGGTTGTCTGACTTGACTACAAGATTGGTAAAAATCTTTAATTTCCTATTCTTTTGCTTTAGTTGTTGGTGTATTTATTTGAATAATAGTAATATTAATAGATCTTGCTTGTATGTTGTTGTGTTGTTATGTACCAGGGCATAAAGACGACAAAAGAGTTGATGTTTTTGAATTATGGTTTTGTCAAAGAATATTGACTATTTTGCGGACTGCCAAAAGAACAAGCAAATTTGCCTTAGAGGAAGTGTAACCACGGTTCTTCTCAGAGGCAAGAATGGCAAACCTTAGTCTCACATACTTTGGACATTATGTTGTTGTTCTTATGTGCCAGAAAGTCGTTTGACTCATAGCAACCCTATGTACAAGAACTCTAAACGCTGTTTTATCCTGTGCCAACCTAGCCATCTCAAACGCACTTATTCCCACCACTCTGGTCACACAATCAATCCATCTCATCGAAGGTCCTCCTCTCCTTTGCCACTCCTCCATTCTGCCAAACATGATGTCCCTCTCCAAGGACCAGTCCCTCCTTGCAACATGCCCAAAGTATGTCAGACAAAGTTTCAGAATCCTTGACTCCAAGGAGCATTCCGGCTTCACCTTCTCTAGGACATACCTGTTTGTTCTCCTAGCAGTCCATGGTATATTCAACACTCTTCTTCAGCACCACAGCTCAAAGGCATCAATTCTCTTTCTATCAACCTTATTCACTGTCCAACTTTCTGATGCATAGCATGTAATTGCAAAGACTATAGCCTGGATCAGGAACACCTTAGTCTCCAGCCTGATGTCGTTGCTCTTCAGTACTCTTGAGAGTTCCCTCACAGCCAACTTTCCCAATGCAATTCATCTCTTGATTTCCTGGCTGCTGTTACCAAGAGTGTCGACTGGGAGCCAAGCAAACTAAAACTGTTAACTATCTCAATCTCTTCACCATCCATCCTGATGCTGCCAACTGGCCCAGTGGTGAGAATCTTTGTTTTCTTGATGTTGAGCTTCAATCCATAGAGGAGGTTGCAGTCCTTGACCTTCTGCAGCAAGCGCTTCAGGCCCTCCTCAGTTTCAGCAAGCAGGGTTGTGTCATCTGCGTAACTCAGATTGTTGATGACTCTTCCACCAATCCTGATGCCACATTCCTATTTGTACAGCCCAGTGTCTCAGATGATCTGTTCTGTATACAGATTGAAAAGGTAGAGAGACAGAATACATCCCTGACTGACCCCCTTCTTGATTTTGAACCATGTAGTGTCTCCTTGCTCTGTTCTGACGTCCACCTCTTGGTCCAAGTATAGGTTTCGCATTAGCACAATCAAATGTTCTGGGATTCCCATTCTTCTCAGAGTCAGCCACAGCTTGTTGTGATCCACACAGTCAAAAGCCTTTGCATAGTTAATGAAGCACAGATAGACATTCTTCTGGTATTCTTTGCTTTCTGCCAAGATCCATCTAACATTAGCTATAATATCCCTAGTACCACAACCTCTTCTAAATGCAGCCTGTGTATCTGGCAGTTCTCTGTTGACATATTGTTCCAAACGTTTTTGGATAATTTTTAGCAGAATGTTGCTTGCATGTGTTATTAATGATATTATTTGATAATTTCCGCATTTTGTTGGATCACCTTTGTTTGGAATGGGAATAAATATCAATCTTTTCCAGTCGGTGGGCCAGCTGGCTGTTCTCCAGATTTCTTGGAACAACTTCATGAGCACATCCAGGCCAGTGTCTGTCTGTTGAAATATGTTAATTGGTATGCCGTCAACTCCTGGAGCCTTGTTTTTTGCCAATTCCTTTAGAGCAATTTGAACTTCCTCCTTCATCACCATAGGCTCTTGCTCATATATGATTTCATGAAATTCTTCTGTGTCAGCCAGTTCTTTTTGATACAGTGACTCTGTGTATTCCTTCCATCATCTCTTGATATTTCCTGGATCATTTAACATTCTGCCCAAAGTATCCTTAAGTATTGTCACCCATGGCTTGAATTTGTTTTTCAGCTCCTTCCTTGTATGAGTATAGATAAAGTCCTATTATTTAGAACAGTGTATTTTAGGATAAAGCTTGAAATTGTCTTTTATACTGTCACTGTGGCACTATTCTTCTGTTTTTCATTCCTGTCTGACCCAAAGTGATCAGAGCCAGTCCATTTCATCTCACTACTGCCTAGAATGGTGATGTTTATGCATTTCATTAAAATTTCACAATTTCTATTTTTTCAGCATTTATTCTCCATATATTCCATATTCCAACTATTAAAGATGTTAACAGCTGTTTTTCCCATTTTGATTGACCTCCAATCTAGGTTCTACATCTAATACTATAACTATGTTATTCTATTGTTCATAGGCTTTTTAGAGGCTTATGATTCACGTGCAATTAACTGCCTTTGAAAACTTGCTGAAGGTCAGCTATGTGTCAGTTCTGACTCCATGGTACACAACAATAACAACAACAACATAATTTAAGAAGTGGATGGTCAATCTTGCTTCCTAGTCTGCCTTAATCTAGGTGCTCTCCTAAAACCTGTCCATTGGGTGACCCTTCTGGCATTTGACACACTGGTGGCATAGCTCTCAGCATTATAGCAAATCATAAGTTGCCTCAGTACGGTAACCTGACAAGTCCTATACCAATAAGAACAATGATAAACAAGCAAGAATGCAGATACTTAATCTAGAAAGTGACTAGCAATATACATATCATCCCTCCAATACAACAAACTGACAGTTAATTGTTGTGCTCCTTGTTGCTGGATCCTGTTGAAGCCTCTGGATGTGTAGTAGGATGGCATTTGACTCTACCTCTTAGTCTATGTTGCTCTAAAATAAGGACATTATTCTCATGCAGAGAGAATAATTTAGTTTAATATGAATACTTAGCGTAAAAAACTTTTATCCTATTCCATAACTCACCATATGCCTTCTGAAATGCACCCTCAAATAAGCATGTAATCTGATAAAAATCTGTGAGTGCGCTCTGCTAAGGCAGCTTCAGAGATGACGCCTCTTGTTTCTTTCATCAACCCCAGAATCCAAATCCTCCAAAGAAATATACACAGTAAGCTGTGAAAGCTGGAGCATGAATAAGATAGAAATCTGCTGGAAAAGAACCATTAATAAATACATTTTCCATTGAGAGTGATGTAAAACTAATTGGCCTGAAGTCTGTCAAAAGTAGATAGTTTTTGTTTTGTTTTTTTTAGTAGATAGTTTCTAAGACCCAGAATCACAAGTTTTCACTGTGCAATCTGGTTAAAGTCAGTGTACTGCTATGTCTGTGCAGCTGAGTCATTTTCTTAGAGGTTCTTTTCCATCAGATTGTTCCTTCAAGTTCTCTTGTGTAGACACAGACATTGTGGAGCTTTCTCTGCACAGCAGTTAACTCAAATCCAACTTAATACCTCCACAACACTGAAAACAAAAATGTCACCATTAATATATTTAAGTGGGATGGTTTTTGATAATTTTTTCAAATACTATTCTGAATGTTCTAAATATTTTGCAACAGTGTCAAACACCATGGCTTGCCTACTTAGAACCAGCCTCCTTTTTTTCTGTATCATCTCCTTATTTTTTGTCTTCTCTAGTGCATCAGGGATATCATTGCTGATGTCAGATGGATCTTGGCTGAAAGTAGAGAATACCAGAAGAATATCTATTTGTGTTTCCCAGACAGGAAAAGGAATTTGACTGTGTAGACCATTACAAACTATGGCTAACATTGAGAAATGTAGGAATCCCAGAACATTTAATTATGCTCATATGAAATCCATACCCAGATCAAGAAGTTGTTGTCCAAATAGAGCAAAGGAAGACTACATGGTTTAAAATCAGAAAAGACATATGTGAGGGTAATATCCTTTCTCCATACTTATTATGTACACTGAGCAAATAATTTAAGAAATTGGACTGTATGAGGAAGGATGTGGCATCAGGATCAGAGGAAGACTCATCAACAATCTTTATTCTGCAGATAACATAACCATACTTGGTGGAAGTGAGGACTTGGAGCACTTATTACAGAAGATCAAAGACTATAACCTTCAATACAGACTGCATGTCTACATCAACAAGACAAAAATTCTTCAGAATCCTCTGCATAAATGAATACTAATGGGCATTTTATTCAGTGTTTTCAGATTTTCCTTTCTGTTCTTAAAAAAAAAAGAAAAGGACACAACAACAACAACAACAAATCCTTCAGATTTCCGAATATGTGAAGCCTCAGCCTCACTGAGAATGCTAAGGTCAATACTTGTGTTGTTAAAGAGCCTCTTTGTAAAATATAAGACAGTTTTAATTAATAAATATTGTACCTTGATAGTAAAAAAAATACCTATAAATTTTCTCACCACTGGACTGATAAGCAACGTCATGATAGATGGAGAAAAGATTGGAATTGTTGGTAACTTCATCTTTGATCCACAATCAAAACCATTGGTACCAGCATTAAGGAGATCAGGAGATGTATTGAATTCTGCAAGCCCACTATCAGCGACCTCTTCAAAGTACTGAGGAGCAATGATATCACTTTAAAGACTAAGCGATGCCTGTTTCAGGGCATGGTCTTGTCAATAACTTGCTATGATATGATAGCTGGAAAATTAATGAGACTGACAGAAGAATTGATGTCTTTGAATTGTGATGCTGGAGAAGAGTATTGCACATCTCATGAACTGCCAAAGAAACAAACAAGTATGTTTTGGGGGAAACTGCAGCCAGAATACTCTTTGGAGATAAGGATGGGAAGCTTAGTCTCACACACTTTGAGCATGTTGCTAGGAGAAGCTATTCCTTGGAAAGGGACATCAGGCTTGCAAAGTTCAATGGTCAGTGACAGAAAGGAAGAACTTCGAGGAAATGGATGGACACAGAGATTGCAGCAACGGGCTCAAGTGTGTCAGAGATGATGAGAATGGCATAGGAATGAGGATAGGACTGGGTTCAAATCTGTTATTCATAGAATCACTGTGAGTCATACTTGCCTTGATGGCCCCTAACAAAAACAACAGTCTTCTCCATACACTGGGAGTGGACTTAGTTCTCTTGTTCTCTGTCTTCTGATTGGGTTTGACTAGTAGGAACTGGCAGGAGATGAGCTGTAGGGTGCGAGAAGGGGTGGATTATTTCTTTATTCTTTCCGGGTTGGTTTTCTGGTGTTAACTACATTCCTTGCACCTACAGGCCTTCTGGGTCACTGCTCTCACAATACTGTGCTTCACTAGACCCAACCACATCATTTCATTTTACCTCCTGTGGGCTCGGGAAGGGAATTGCTTCTCATTGTTGCTATTTCTGAATGTCTTCACATCACTTATTTATTCTCTTAATGCTATCCAAACTTTTATAAATAATTCTTATATTCAATTTTCTTCATCATCTCAACTGAGTGATCTACATTTCCTGCTGAGATCCAAGTTGATTCACTTTTGAAATGCTGCTTGATAACAGGCATCCTTTTAATTCTAGTACTCCCATTTCTTCATTTTTAAAATTATGTATTTGGACCAGATTGGGATATGTCAAAAGTAGTTCTATGCTTGCTGTTGTTACGGTAGAGTCTGAACTGACCCATAGCTGACTCTCCAGTGGGTTTTCAGAGGAAGTTAATTGCATAGGAGGAGATTGCTCATCTTTTTTCCTGTGGAGCAGCTGATGGCCTCGAACTGTGTGCCTTCGAGATTACAGCATAGTGTTTGAAAATATTGAGTGCTATAGATTCTTTCCTTTCCCCCTTCCCCCTCCTTTTTTCTAGCTTCACAGTATATAAGTAGTCTGAGAAGTCCTAGGTGAAAACTGTAATTTTTTTCTGTATGAAAACATTTCTCGAAATAAATCAACCACTGGACATCATTTTAGATGCAGAAGAATAAGATAATCTCTGTGGTCTGTTGTTCTAAATCCCGTGAGTCTTTTCTGAGCCTAAAAAGACTTGACCCTAAGCACGATTATTTCTGACATTTCTTTACTGCCTTTTTCTGAACTCAGGGGTTTTTTTCTGACACAGATGTGTCTGGACGGTGACAGATGGGAAAGAATCTTTTGCTTTCCCCAGGATCTGTGCTGACAGCATTGGGAGCCCACAGTGAGCTGTGTTATTTCCTTTTGCTCTGAGTATCCAGTGGAAGGAGGCTTGTCAAAATATTTTAAGTTTGCCTGTGTACATTTTTCCTTGAATGTTCTTCAGTTATTTTCTTTATTAATAAAACAATACGAATGTGAATCCAGCCCCAGGAAAATGTAGTATCAGGAGTGGCTCAAATTCTCTATAGTATTATATCTTATTAGGCTGTTTTATGGGCTGGATTTCTTTTTTTGTGCATAAAAAAAACACATAGTATTTGCCATTTTAATGTTTTCTTTATACATAAAATTTAGTAACATCAATGACATTAGTCATACTGTGATCTGTCGCCTTGTTTTCCATGCCCCTAAACAGAAACTCAATGTTTCATAAACAAGGACTCCCCTAATTCCTGCCCTCTTGCTTCTGGTAATCACCAATAAATTTTGGTCTCTGTACATTTGCTTAAGGAACCCTAGTGGTACAGTTTAGTGCTGGGCTGCTAACAGTAAATCAGCAGCTTGACTCCACCAGTTACTTTATGGGAGAAAGTGTCACCTCCTGTAAAACCAAATAATAGTTTTAAAAATCTGATGAAGAGTCTTCATGAGTCATAACAAATTCTATGATGGGGTGGTGTTCCTCCCCCCCCAATTTCCCTATTCTGGCTACTTCATAGGGTAAGATTATGTGATATTTTAGGCTGGAGAGTTCCTATAGAATTTATTTGTGTGTGTACTATATTACCAGGAGTCTGGCATACTATGATTTGATGTTGTTCTTGTTCAGTCAAATTGTATATTAGAGCTAATGTTCCTAGATTTCTCCTAAAGGTAAGTGCTGGTTTGTGTCACTTAATGTCCATGATATGTTCTGGGAAACAGGACATTATGTGAGGTGGATGCTGTGCAAACAGCATAGTAAAACCTTGTGGAGCCTGTTGCTAGTTGTCCTATGGCTGTAGCTGCTGGATCTACTGGGTAAAACAGGAGAAAGGGCAGTGGAAGAAGTGGAGGGAATTGAACAGGAAGAGAGCAGATTATGCGTAACCCCACTGTTTTGCACACCTGAGCACCAGGAGCAATCTGGGCCCCACAGTACCTGCTGGTACTGCCAGCCACCTGCCCTGCAGGTAAAGGCTGAGAGCCTGTGCCCAGAGCCACGACTTCTGCCTCACCTGCCTATTTCCCCACTCATGATGACCCAGTGTGCAAGATTCTGAGTTTGGAGTATTTAAACCCATTTGTTGGGGTTGTTGTTGTTGTTATGTGCTGTCGAGTCGCCTACGAATCATAGCGATCCTACGTACAACATCCCTAAACCCTGCTCTATCCCTTGCCAATTTTACTGTCTCTGACATGCCCATCCCAATTACCCCAGTCACTGAATCAATCCATCTTATCGAAGGTCTTCCTTTCCTGCGCTGTCCCTCCACCTTCCCAAGCATGACATCCCTCTCCAAGGACTGATGCCACTTTGCAACATGTCCAAAGTATGTCAGATGAAGCTTCAGAATCCTTGTCTCCAAGGAGCAGCCTGGCTTCACCCTCTCCAAGACGAACTTGTTTGTTCTCCTAGCTGTCCATGGTATATTCAATGCTCTTCTCCAGCACCACAGCTCAAAAGCATCAACTTTCCTTCTATTATCTCTAGTCGTTGTTCAGCTTTCTATTGCATAGCAAGTAATGGCAAAGATCATGGCCTGTATCAGACACACCTTAGTCTCCAGACTGACAATGTTGCTCCTCAGAACCTGGGAGAGATTTCTGACAGCCTACTTTCTCAATGCAATTCATCTTTTAATTTCCTGGCTACTGGTACTAAGAGTAGTGATTATAGAGCCAAGCAAACTGAAGCTGTAACAATCTAAATCTCTTCACCATTCATCATGATGCTGCCAATCTGCCCAGTGGTGAGAATCTTTGTTGTCTTGATGTTGAGCTTCAATCCATATTGAAGGATGCAATTCTTGACCTTCCGCAGCAAGTGCTTCAGGTCCTCCTCAGTGTCAGGAAGCAGGGTTGTGTCATCTGCATAATGCAAATTGTTGATGAGTCTACCTCCAGTCCTGACACCACACTTCCCATACAGCCCAGCCTCCCAGATAATCTGTTCTGTATATAGATTGAAAAGATAGGGAGATAGGACACATCCTTGGTGGACACCCTTCCCAACTTTGAACAATGCAGTATTTCCTTGCTTTGTTCTGACGACTGCCTCCTGGTCCAAGTATAAGTTTCGCATAAGCACAATCAAATGTTTTGGAATTCCCATTCTTCTCAGAGGCAGCCACAGTTTGTTGTGATCTACACAGTCAAATAAATGCCTTTGCATAGTCAGTGAAACACAGATAGACATTCCTCTGGTACGCCCTGCTTTCAGTCAAGATCCATCTGACATTAGCTATAATATCCCTAGTGCCATGGCCTCTTCTAAATCCAGCCTGCACTTCAGGCAGTTCTCTGTTAATGTACTGTTCCAGTCGTTTTTGGATGATCGTCCGCAGAATCTTGCTTGCATGTGATATCAGTGATTTGTTTGATAATTTCCACACTCTGTAGGATAAATTTTCTTTGGAATAGGAACAAATATAGATCTCTTCCAGTCAGTTGGCTGGGTGGTCGTCCTCCAGATTTCTTGGCACAACTTGGTGAACACCTCCAGGGAAGTGTCTGTTTGTTGAAATATGTCGATCTGTATGCCATCAATTTCTGTGGCCTTGTTTTTTGCCAATTCTTTCAGAGCAGCTTGAACTTCCTTCTTCATCACCACAGGCTCTTGCTCATACGTTGTTTCATGAAATTCTTCTGTGTCAGCCAATTCCTTTTGGTACAATGTCTCTGTATACTCTTTCCAGCTTCTTTTATTCTTTTTTTATTGGGAAAAACATATTGGGGGTACAAGGAGGTGAGGGTTGGGGGCAGAAGGGTGAGGATGGGCCAGGATGCAGTTGCAGAGCTGCACAGCTTGGT
>NW_006399753.1:38348062-38363731 GCF_000299155.1 Elephantulus edwardii
TGCATAGGTAATCGTCCTCTTTGGCCTTTCCAATGCATAGGTAATCGTCTTCTTTGGCCTGTCCAAGGAAACCCAAACCTGCAGATGGTGGGCATGCATCCCATCCCCCACCTCCTACACAGGCGGCCAATGGGGGTGTGCGCCCCACCCCCAGCGTGGGAGGCCTGCGGGAGGCACACAGCCTCCCCCAGCGTGGGCGGCCATTGGGGGCGCACCTCCCCACCCCACCGCACGGGCGCTCAGCGGGTGTGTGGCCCCTCCTGTGCGGGCAGCTGGCAGGTGCCCGCTTTCCCCACAGCCGCCATCCTGGCTCCAAGAATTCTCTCCAGAACAAGTCCACCTTGCGGCAGTATGGTGGCTTCACTGTACCAGTCTTGAGGAGGGCCGGTGCCCAGCATCCATCCTGGGTGAGGGAATCCATTCGTTCAGGCTGTGGAAGCCTCATGGAGCTGCAGCGGCTGTTCAGCGTGGCGTGGGCTCTGAGGGGGGTGGAGGTGGGGAGCCACGAGACTCACCCATTTCTCCTTGGGAATCCTTGAATTCCTGTTGTTGAGCCTTGATCTTCACTGAGGGCCAGTCATCAACTGTTTAAGTGTTCAATTATCAATAAGCCGAAGTCTGTGGAAGGCCATAATGGCCCCACTTTAAGTGGTTCACTGCTCCCACAGCTCACCACGCTGTCTCCGCCTCCGCCGCCATCTTGGATCTCCCTCCAGCTTCTTTTCATGCTTCCTGCATCATTTAATATTCTGTCCCAAGCACTCTTAAGAATTGCAACTTGAAGTTTGAATTTGTTCTTCAGTTCCTTCATCTTAAGAAATGCTGAGCAAGTTTGGCTCTTTTGATTTTCTGACTTCCGCTCCTAGCACATTTCATTGTAATACTTTGTCTTCCCTCGCTGGTCTCCGAAATCTTCTGTTCAACTTCTTAATATCTTTATTCTTCCCTTTGTGTTGGCTTTTCGGCACTCCAGTGCAATATTTAGAGTTTCTTCTGACATTCATATTGGTCTTTTCTTTCTTCTCTGCCTTTGTAATGACCTTTTGCATTCTTCCTGGGTGATATTCTTGATATCCTCCCACAGCTCATCCAGTCTTGGCTCATTAATGTCCAAGACCTCAAAAACCTATTCCTGAGATGGTATTGAAATTCAGGTGGGATAGACTCAAGGTCAAATTTTGCTTCCTGTGAAGTTGATTTAATTTTCCTCAGCCTCCACTTGAACTTGCGTATGAGTAGTTGGTGGTCTGTTCCCCAGTCAGCACCTGGCCTAGTTTTCACAGCTGATAATTGAGCTTCTCCAGCAGTTTTTTCCACTGATGTAATAGATCTGATTTCTATGCATACCATCAGGTGAAATCCATGTATATAGCCTGTGTTTTTGTTTCTTATAAAATGTATTTATAATGACTAAGTCGTTGATTGTGCAAAACTCTATCATTCTATCTCCGGTTTCATTTCTTTCACCAAGTCCATATTTTCCAACTGCTGATCCTTCTTCTCTACTCCAAACTTTTGTATTCTAGTCACCCATTATTAGTCATGCATCTTGATTGCATGTTTGATTAATCTCTGACAGCAAAAGTTGGTAGAAATCTTCTATTTCCTCCTCTTTGGCTCTGGTTGTTGGTGCATATATTTGAATGATGGTGGTATTCACTGGTCTTCCTTTATGTGTATGGATATTATCCTGTCACTCACAACGTTGTATTTCAAGAGAGATATAAAAAATGACTTTTTAAACTATGAAGGCAAACCTATTTTTCCTCACCTTTTCATCCCCAGCATAATAGATCATATGATCCTCTAACTCAAAATGTCTCATGCCAATTCATCTAATTTCATTAATACCTAGTATGTTCATATGTATATGTTCCATTTCCTTCTGAACAATATCCAATTTTCATACATTCACGGTTCTTCATGTCAAGAAGACAAAGATTCTTACCACTGGACCAATTGGCAGCGTCAGGATGGATGGCGAAGAGATTGAGATTGTTCACAGCTTCAGTTTGCTCGGCTCCACAGTCAACACTCTTGGCACCAGCAGTCAGGAAATCAAAAAGCATATCGCGATGGGAAAGTCTGCTGTTAGCGACCTCTCTAAAGTACTCAGGAGCAACGGTGTCTCTCTCGAGACTAAGGTGCGCCTGATACAGGCCATGGTCTTTGCAATCGCTTGTTATGGATCAGAGAGTTGGACAATGACTAGGGAGGACAGAAGGAGAGTGGATGCTTTTGAGCTGTGGTGCTGGAGAAGAGTACTGAATGTACCATGGACTGCCAGGAAAACACAGATTCATCTTGGAGAGGATTAAACCAAGCTACTCCTTGGAGGCAAGGATTCTGGGGCTTAGTCTGACATACTTTGGACATGTTGCCGGGAGGGACGGGTCCTTGGAGAGGGACATCATGCTTGGGACGGTGGAGGGACAGCGCAGGAGGGGAAGATCCTCTATGAGATGGATTGATTCGGTGACTGGGGTAATTAGGATGGGTGTGTCAGAGGCGGTGCGGTTGGCGCAGGATAGAGTAGGGTTTAGAGCTGTTGTGCATAGGGTCGCTATGAGTCGGAAACGACTCGACGGCACATAATAACAACAACATGGTTCTTACATTCCGTGTTCCAGTCACTAATGAATGCTTACAGCTGTTCCTCCTCCTATTTGTTTCCATACTCGAGAGCTCATCCTCAGTTGCCATATCCACCAGTCTAAGTGTGCTCTGTTGTAAATAGGGTTTTCAAAGGCCTGCTATTTTGGAAGAGGATGGCCAATCCTTCTTCCTAGTCTGTCTTAATTTGATTGCTCAGATTTAGAACATTATCTGACAGACAAGCATTTTACAGAGAAGAACAGATCAAAGATGTTTTCCAGTAGTAGAAAAAACCCCAGTAGATTCTGTGTTGTCCCCTCCTTGCTAGGTGTGTTTTGAGCCACCCCTTTCCCTGCTCCACCAGCGTTTACATCTACTCCCACCTACTCCATTCAACATTAGTCTCCTTCATCCAGCCCTTGATGTGATGGCCTATATGTCAATGTTTCTGGCTCCTGTGATTCCTAATGCCTCAAGCTGCTGCCAGTTTCTTCCTCTAAGAGCAGTATCTCTTGACGTCAGGAATTTTGAACTTCTGCTCTAGGATTGACTTCTTGTGCCTTAGGACATCTTCTCCTTCGTTTATGCTACAAGAGTTTCCCAGGGGTGGGTGATGAAGCCTATAGACTTGGTATATTATGTGAAGGGAGAATAATAAGAAAAAACGATCTAATTTCCCTCAAAACAGAATAATACCACAAACACTCTAATGGGATCATGGACTTATATTCAGCTGCCTGAAAGGCCAGTCAGTGATACATACATCTATTTGGCAACCTAGAAGATTCATTGCAGATTGTTGTTGTTGTTGTTGTTATGTGCCACTGAGTCACTTGCAACTCATAGCGATCCTATGCAGATTAGATTTTAAAAAAGATATAACCAAATCCAACAACTATGAGATATCATCTCACCCCAGGAAGAATAGCAAAATTTAACAGAACAGCAAACAACAAATGCTAGCGAGGTTGTACAGAAACTGGAACCCTTATTCACTGTTGGTGGGAGTGTAAAATGGTGGAACCACTATGGAAGGCAGTATGGTGCTTTCTCAAAAAGTTGCAAATAGAGATACCATTTGACCTAGAAATGCCACTACTGGGAATATACCCCAAAGAAACCATAACTGCCACCCACACAGATATATGCACACCCATGTTTTTGTGGCTTTGTTCACAATAGCAAAGAGTTGGAAACAACCTAAGTGCCGATCAACAAATGGATAGAGAATGCATAGAGAAGCTGTGGTGTATTCACACAATAGAATACTATGCTGCATTGAAAAACAAGGAACTCATGAAATAGTATACAAAATGGGTGACACTGGAGGACATTATGTTGAGTGAAATATCTCAATCACAAAAGGACAAATACTGCACAGTGCCATTGTTGTAAAACAGGACTGACATCGGGGTTGGGGGGAATGAGAAAGATGGGATAAATTATGTATGCTGCATTGAAATAGAGGAGGGAGAGAACTGTTTAAAAGGCATATATGATTGGGTATGACATATATGATTGTCATGTCAGGAGTCCAGAATGAAGGCTGCATAGTGGAGTGGACTTGGGGGGAGGGATTCTATAACAGTGAAAGGATTTTTCTTTTACTTTTCAAACAGAAGAGCGAACCGGAAGGAGAGGTTGGTCAGGGAGAAAAGTGCAACAATGAATGAACGGAAAGCCAAAGTCTCTGTAAACTTTCAATTAAAATTACGTAAAAAAAAGGAAAAAAGATACATCAAGCTGATGAAAATTTCAGAATAGTGGCTATCATACTTTGCATTCAAGTTACAAAATGACATTTGAATCAAAACTAACATCTAAATGACTTGATTCTTAGCATTGAATTGGCCTGGTAGAAAACCAGAGAAATTATTTTACTTTCATGGTAGACACTTCCCCCCTCCCCGCCCCCGCCCCTTACCAGCTCCTGTCACAGAAGGAAGCCCAGATGGTATAGTGCATAGAGGTTTGTGCTGCTAACCCAAAGGCATTGTTTGAATACACGAGAGGCTCTGAAGGATAAAAATGGGCAATTCCTTCCTGTATGACTTACTGTCTCCAAAAAACTCACTGGAGTGTCAGCTATGAGTCGGTTCCAAATCAGTGTCCTAAAACACACCCGATCACGTGGTGTACTGGGCTATGGCCCATGGAGGAACTAGTGTGCGGAGAATGTAAAGTTAAACACAAAATAGAGACATGCAGATGTACAAATGATGTTTGGGGATGTCAGTGATCAGAATTTTTTTTGTAAGCAGAGGACATTCCTGACATATTCTACACATATAATCATTTTCTTTTCCTTGGAGAAGGAAAATAGTGATTATCGTTCATTAGAGAGCATGTATATCTCACTCTCACCTTTATGGAGAAGAAATCTTAGTTAAGTGGAAAGAAAACAGCTCACAAGATAAGCCCAGGCTCACGTTTTCATTCTGCTGCTTATGGTGTAATCTTGGACAAGCCACCTTTTCTTCCTTCAGGGAAAGAAAACGATATTAAGAAGAGGATCATTAAATCAATTACCACAAGGTTCTATATGTTCTTCCTTGAAAGGAAAAGAATTAAAATTTGAAAAATTTCTCAGCTAAGTGTCTTGTTTGTCTAACAGTTTTGGTGACTGACTGCTAACGTGCACAATGTAGAAGGTCACCCATTAGCCTGTGTCGATGCTGACGAGGTGTATCAAACTCATGGAGACTTGTGCTGGTGTAGAACTGAGTTATTGTGGCTGGATTTTAAGAAGTAAATACCAAACCTTTCTTCAGAGGCCCTCCAGGTGGGCTTAGGCCTCCAACCTCTCTGTTAACAGTGGACACTGACCATTTTCCCCACACAAGGACTTCAGACAGACTACTTCTTGTTGTTGTTAGGTGCTATCAGGTCAAGTAGGACTCACAGCAATCCAAGAAAAACAGACCTAAAGTCTGTTCTATTCTGTGCCATCCTCATCATCTTTGACACACATGAGCCTATTGTTACAGTCATTGCGTCAATTAATTTTGTTGAGGGGCTTCCTCCTTTTCTGCTGATCTTTCACCTTTCCAAGAATGATGTCCCATTCCAAGGATTAACCTTTTCTAGCAATGTGTCCAAAGGATGAGGAACAAATCTTCACCATCTTTGCCTCCAACTAGCACTCTGGCTGCACTTTCCCCCCAAAACCTGTTTGTTCTTTTGACAGTCCATAAGATATTCAGTACTCTTTCCTAACACCACAACTCAAAGGCATCAATCATTCTTCTATCATCCTTTTCCACTGTCCAGCTCTCAGATGTATAGCAAGTGATTTAAAAGAACATGGCATCAATTGAGAATTGAGTGCACCTTAGTCTTAAAACTGACAACAATGCTATTTAATATTTTGGAGAAGCCCTTGACAGCAGACTTTCCAAATGTAATATATCTTCTGATCTCCTGATTGTTGGTACCAAAGGTGTTGATTTTTTTGGGGGTGTTAATTTTTGATGCAAGTAATATGAAATAATCGACAATTTTAATCCTCTCTCCATCTATCATGATGTTACCTATTGGTCTAGTGGTGAGAACTTTTGACTATTGACTAGACTGTATTAAATGTTGTTGTTAGGGGCCATTGAGTCAACTGTGACTGATAATAAACAATCACTCTGAACCTTGCCATAACCTGAACCAACTTCACCTTCTCTGACACACTGGATTTTATTGTCACAGTAACTGGGTCAATCTATCTCATCAAAGGTCTTCTTTTGCATTGATCTTCCATGTTTCCAAGCATGATGTCCTTCTCCATGACTGGCCTTTCTTGACAACTTGTCCAAAGTATGTTAGAAGGTGTTGTGGAGCAAGAGTATCGACTATTCCATTGCCTGCCGAGAGAACAAATAGGTCTATCCTAGAGAAAGTAAAGCCACGATGCTCCTTAGAGACACAGATGGAGAAATTCCTATTAAATGAGAAAAGCAATATGTAACTAGATTTCATTATGGTCAAGTTTTCTACCACATAGAGAATTAACTTACATCTGTGAAGAGTTGTCTGATAGGAGCTAGGCCATGAGCTGTCTGTTAAAGCTTCCTTGTTGGTTCATTACCGAGACAAGACAGGTCTACTTGGATGTTTGCAAAAAAAAGAAATTTGTTTCACCACCAGAGGGCTGAAACTAGTTTGGATAATTTGTGAATGCTGTCATTATCTTGGAGGGGGGAGGAGGGGAAGGGGAGAGAGAGAAAGAGAGAGAATTTAGAATATCTATTGATTGTTTTCAATTACTTAGTGTTTTGTGTGGACCCTTCCATTCCATTATTCCTCTACTTGAACATCTATCAAGTTTTTATTTATTTGTCTTGTTTTGTAAATTTGGATAAGGTAAACTTAATCTAGAGATATAATTTCCCTTGATTTTAGCAAGGTCTATAATAAAAAGTCTAAGTAGTGCCAGTGTTGTTGTTGCATGCCTTCCAGTCAGAATCAACCCATACCTGACCCTTTAGTGAGTTTTCAGAGGCAGTTAATCACACAGGAAATTGTTCATCCTTCTCCCACAGAGCATCTGGTAGATTTGAACCACATGCCTTTGGGATTGCAGTGCAGCTTCTTGCCACTAGGCTACCAGAGGATGGCAAAATCTCTTATGGAGACAACAAAATGACATTATATGAATAGTCAGCGTTTATATAGTGTACATGGGTTCAGTTAATTTGGAAACGTCATTGGAGTTTCCACTAAATTAGAGATGCATAAATCTCACTCTTGCCCTAATGGAAAAAGGAATCATAGCTTAGTGGAATGAAAAAAAGCTAGCCAGAGAGACCCAAACTCCTGGTGGTTTTTTTTTCTTTCTTTCTTTTTTTTTTTCCTGTGGCTTACTATGTATTATTAGTCAAGCCCTTGATCCCTTTCAGCTTTTATTTCCTCAGTTGTGGAATAGGATAATACCTACTATATGGATTATTACATTTATTACAGGGAAAAATGTTTTCTTGCCTGGGGCAGAGGCTGGCACCATACTTTACTCAACAAACTTTTTGCTAAACTCAAAGTTCCATAAGAAGTGATATCTGTTGTCATTTTCAATCCAGCAGGCATTTGAAAGCTGATTTGCTATGATACAAGAATAACTGGTGATTTCTCCCCTATTTATCTCTACTAGCTATTACCAAGTTGTTGCAATATTTTAGTGAGAGATAGTATGATTGGATTTCTGTGGAAGAAAAATAAAAACATGATCCTTTGGGGGAGGCCATGGAGTGGAACACTGTGTCTGTGCTTATTCTTTTTGGCCTGTTCTCTTTTTAAAATTGTGGTTGAAAGTACACAGAAAAATGCACACCAATTCTCCGCTAATTATATTCTTCGGTAGGTGCAATCTTTTTTATCCTCTTTTACCAAATTGTTCCTCTCTCATTAAAAGAAATGCACTTCCCTCCAAACTTTGTATCCAACCTTTTGAGTTGTTGTTCTCAATTCGATCCCATATAGATAATTCTTTAAAACAACTGCCCTTATTGTTGAACAAACGAGACAATGTTCCTCTTTTATCTCTGGTGCTGAATGGTAGAGAGTTGCACTGTCAATGCAAACGTTTGAACCCACCATCTGCTCTGCAGGAGAAAGAAGGGTAATTTCCTTCCATGTAATAAACAGCCTCTGAAAACCTGCTGGAGGATCAGCTAAAAGTCAGTTCTGACTCAGCAGCACATAATAAGTTTGAACCCCCCGCGCCCAAAGAATCCCTCTAACAAAACTACATGTCAAAAGTCACAATGGTTGAGAAAAGGAAGGCAACAGAGAGCCCCAGAGTAAGTCTCCAGGGCTTGTTGCCATTGTGTTGAGTCTGACCCACAGTGGACCTACAGGACTGAGCTGAACTACTGCCCTTAAGATTTCCAAAGCTGTTAATCTTAACAGAAACAGATTGTCACATCTTTCTTCTGCTGAGTGGTTTATAGCTTCAAACCTGAGAGTTTTCAGTCAGCAGCCAAATGCCTAACTGCAGTGCCACCAGGGCACCTCTTGGAGGACCCCCAGCTGCTGTAAAATCAGTATATCCATGAATATTTCCTGAGCGGTCCATGAGTACTCTGACTCACTGATGAGGCCCCATAATCAGTTTACTCTGCTGCCTTTGAGTTGATTTGCAAGCATAGAAACCTTCACTAGCGTCGCAGGTTGTATGTCTTTACGGGAGGACTCTGCTCATTTTTTTTGTTCACACCTCTGGTACATTTGAACGGAGGACCTTTCAGTTAGCAGCACAAGGTGTGTCACGAGAGTCACTTATTACCAGTGAATGAGCTGGGAACTTCAAGCAGCCTTTTCTTTCTGTTGCAGCCCTTCTGTCGTGCATGTGAGTAATTCAGAGATCCCAGCGTGGTGTGTCCACCAGTGATTTCCCGGTACTGACCAGTTCTGCCGACTCCCAGCCAGAGCCGAGCTTCTAGGACCACGGCTGGAGCTCTCTCGCCTGTCACAATCCACTCGCATGCGGTTAAGTGGCACCTGCCTTATGTTACCACACGCACTCCTTTTAAATTCCATAATACAGATTGCACATAAATAAGGAACCAAGCTTTGGGGCCTCAGTGAGGGACTGTTATTTACTGTTAGGCATTATGATTCTGCACCCCTTGGGGCCGTAGGGTTGTATTTGCTTTAGGGGCCTGATTGAAAGGTAGTTCTTCATGTTCATAAAAAAACTCAAGCGTAAATCATCTCCTGTGATCCAGCCTGCTGCTACCAGCTGCAATCTCCACTCTTACATTATGCATGATCCTTGATTGCTCATACTGGAGGGAAAAGATACACAATTCCATTAGTGATTCCCAGTGTTATGCTAAGCACTTCCAGGCTACTGCTGCTAATTAATGCTAATACAGAGCTGCTTACATATTTATGCCTCGGTGCGTGCATCGTGAGGGTGGTCCTCTTATTTAGGACCGATCAAGCCAATTCAAAACGGATTTTAAGGCACAAGGTAGATTGTTTTGGAGTGGGCTGCTTTGGCAGAGGAGTTTCCTGTTATTAAACAGGAGTGAATGCATGTAGGTGACTTTCTCTGCCAATATTGCGTCTGTGTACACACACACACACACACACACACACACACACACACACACATACGCGCACGCGCCCAGGCAGTTTTGTATTCATCTCCTTCTCTACCCTTCATGCCACATTTATAGCATTTGGTAACCAGTGTGGATGAACTTTCATTAATTTGTTCCAAGGTCTATAGAACCATTTATATTACAAGTTGTACCCTGAATAAAAGATATCTCACTGCAGCAAACAATGGTCTATGATTCTTTTCCTGTCTGTTCCTTTTGCTTCTATTCATTCTATCCATTGTTTTTCTTTCAGTTTAGTGTACACCCTTTTCTCTCTGTTTTCCGGTTGTTGTTATTATGTGCTGTTGAGTCAGCACCGATTCAGAACTGATTCTGCAGTGAATTTTCAGATGCAGTAAATCACCCAGGAGGAGATTGCTCTGTTCTCTGCTGTGGTGCAGCTAGTAGATTTGAGCTGCCTGCCCTTCAGTTGGCAGCACAACTCCTTACCCACTATACCACCAGAGTTTCCTGTTTCTTACAGCTGCCAAATTGATTGGAGGACATTCATATATGTTCCTATTTTCAAAAAAAATTGATCAAACGGAGTGTGGGAATTATAGAACAATATCACTAATATCAAACACAAGCAAAATCTTGCTGAAGATTCTCTAAAAAATGACTGAGACAGTGCATCAATAAAGAACTGCTAGAAATTCAAGCTGGGTTTAGAAGAGACTATGGCACTACAGACATTATTGCCAGTGTCAGACGGATCTTGGCTGAAAGCAGGAAATACAAGAAGAATGTCTATTTGTGTTTTATGGACTATGCAAAGGCATTGCACTGTGTGGATCACAGTAAATCATGGCTAACATTGAGAAGAATCCCAGATCATCTGATCATGCTCATGCAAAACCTTTACTTAGAGCAGGAAGCAGTCATATGCACAGAGCACGAAAACACTGCACAGTTCAAAATAAAAAAAGGAGTGTGTCAGAGATGTGTCTTTTCCCTATACCTTTTCAATTTATATGTGGAATAGACTTTATGAGGAGGAATGTGGCATCAGGATTGGAGGAAGATTCAAGAATAAGCTGCATTTGTGCAGATGACACAGCTCTCCCAAACTGAGGAAGACTTGAAGTGTCTACTGTAGATGGTCAAGGACTGCAGTCTTTAATATGGATTGAAGCTCATAATTAAGAAGACTAAAATTCTCACCACTGGGCCCAGTTGGCAACATCATGTTAGATGGAGAAGAGATTGAGGTTGTTAACAATTTCCTCTTGCTCAGATCCACAATCAACACTGTTGGCATCAGTAGTCAGGAAATCAAAAGACAAATTTCACTGGGAAAGTCTGCAGTCAAGGACCTCTCCAGAGTGCTGAAGAGCAACACCATCAGTATAGAGACTAAGGTGTGCCTGATTTAAGCTATGGTCTTCTCAATTACTTGCTATGCATCTGAGAGCTAGACAATGGTTAAAGAGAACAGGAGAAGAATCAATGACTTTGAGTTGTGGTGCTAGAGAAGCATATTGGACACACCATAGACTGTCAAGAGAACAAACAGGCCTATCCAGGAGAGAGTGAAACCAGATTGCTCCTTCGAGTCAAGGATTTTGAAACTCCATCTCCACTATTTTGGGCATGTTACCAGGAGAAAAGTCATTGGATGAGGACATCATGCTTGGAAGGGTAGGGGTTCAGCACAGGAGAGGATGAGATGGATTGATGCAAAGCTGTAGAAATGGGGGCAGGAGTGTTAGAGACAGTGAGATTGGCTTACGATAGGGCAAGGTTCAGAGCTACTGTTCACAGCGTTACTATGAGTCACAATCAACTTAATGTCATGTAACAACAACAACAACAACAACAACAACAACAACAGTAAAATCAACTACTCAGTTCCCCAAGTCTGGTAATATTCTCTCTCATCCAAGAAAGCCTTCTCTGACCACCATCTTCTCTAAGTAATCCTAGCACTCTTTATACTTGACCATCATCCATTTCCTTTCCTGAGCTCAGAAAAGCCAACATTCTGGGTTTTACTTGTATTGAATCCTAGTGCCTGAACAAGGGCCTCACCTAAAGTGTTCAGGAAATATTATGAATTAAGTGAATGAAAGAATGATCACAGGTCATTTTTACCATAGAGACTCTGTCTCCTATTGCAGTGGGTTTCATGTCTTATGTTTGGGTACTGAGACATATATGATCCATTGTCTCCAAGGACTTAGAATCTAGAGGTAAAGAAAAAGGCTAAACTCATCTTTGATGGGGACTGCACTATCTTCTTGTTTTTCTTTTATTTCTAGCACCTGCCCAGAACCTGGTGCATTGTAGACACTCAGTAAGCACTTTAATGTATGAATGAAGCTAGTGGACTTTAGCTCTGAAGGTGAGAGTCTCAGGGGTGGTTGTGAGGTGGTAGTGGTTAAGGTAGGAATGAGAAAGGTGAGGTTATGGGGAGAGATGTCCTGGGGTAAGGGCTCAGTGGAACAGCTCAGATGGAACCGAGTTCCAGAAAAGCTTACTGAATGGTTTAACCTCTTAGGCCCCCACTCTGCCCGTAGGCAACAGTTCCATGTGACTTTCATTAGATATATGATTTACTTGATGCCTTTTGCTTCTGTCCTGTCCTCTCATGCTGTGGCATGACTTCAGGCATAGTGTGGAAGTTCTGGAGGTGTTGTTACCTCCTGGAATCACGCAGACTGAGTGCCTAGGAGGAAAGCTTCTCTAAGACCACTGTGGAGTACAATTCTGCTACAGAAGGGCCAGGTGGAATTGAGTCTTGTTATCCACAACATCGACTGTTACAAATTTAATATCTTCCCCTGAAAAGATACGTTGAAAGCTTAAGCCCTGTTTTACTTTGTTTTACAAAGTGTTACTTTGCTTGGACATAAGTCTTTAAAGACATTGCCAGGTACTAGGAAGACATAGTGGGATAGACATGGTCTTAACATAATTTGAGTAGTATCCTTATAAAAGAAGAAAAGAGAACTCAAGGGACAGTGGCCCCATGAGATGGAGCCAGAGGCTGAAGTGATGCATTTACAGGCCAAGCACTTTCTAGAAGCTAGAAAAGAGGCATGGAACGGATCTTTCCTTAGTGCCTTCAGGGGAATCAACACAGTAGAAGTCCCTAATTTGGGCCTTCTGGTGGTCTAGTGGATAGGTACCTGTGCTGTCAACCTAAAGGCAGGCAGATTGAATCCACCAGCTGCTCCTTTGGAGAAAGATGGGCTATCTGCCTCCCACAAAATTCAGAGCCTCTGAAAACCTACTCGAAGCTCAACTTTGAATCAGTTTCTGCTCAGGAGCAGTGAGTTAGTGAGCCTTCAGTACTGTGACACGATAATTTCTTAGAAACCACCCAAGTTGTAGCAGTCCTAGGAAACACAGGAATCATCCTACTAATCTCCCCTCCACCAGCTTTTTCTTCTTCCTCTCCCCACCCTGCTTTCCCTAGTCCCCTTCCTTCTTCCCGGGCTGGTCTCCCAAATTAACTAAACAGTCTCAGTATCTGCTTTTAAAAGAATCTGATGAGAAGTCTGGCTCCAAGTTCTCTGTGTGACTTGTCAGATCTGACCATGGCAGTAAGACTGGAGGGGGCGGGGAGGGGGTGTCATGGAGGAAGCTGCTCTGCAATGGGCTTCCTGATCAGTCAGTGCTTTGGCATCTCCAGAGGGAGGGAGTGTCAGGAAAGGACTTGAGGTCTGTTGGGACTAGCTGTGCTCACATGCATATCTGCTTTCTTAGCCCAGGTGTTCCCTAGGGAGAATTCCTTATTGGAAGCTTTCTTGATTAAAGCACTTATCCTCCCTGGCTCAGTACTTTTCCACTCTTAGCCTTTCATTCTCTCCTTCCCTTTACTCTATCCTCTGATTAAAAAAATTGGTAAAAGCATTCCTCACATCTACGCTGAATCTATCTGATCTTTGGATAGTGCTGAAAAAGAAAACACTGTGAAGCTGATGTCGCTTTTTGCTTACATTTCTACAGTGAGTAAATAGAAGTTTAATAGTTGTTTTCAGTTTGCCTAATCTTTTTCATTGATAACCTCTACACCAGCTATGGGTCGGATCCGACTCCAGTGCACAGCATACCTGACAGAAAGGAACTCTGGTGGACCAGTGGTAAGGAATTGTGCTACCACCTCTAAGGCATGTGGATCAAATCTGACAACTGCTCCTTGGGAGAAAGATGGACAATCTCCCTCTGTATGAGTAACTGCCCCTGAAAACCCACCTGAGGCTCAGCTGTAAATTGATTTCAATTCTACAGTACACAGCAACATCAACACCTGGCAGGAAAAACTCTGGTAATGCTTTGGCTTAGGTACATGGCTGCTCATCACAAGGTCAGTGGTTCAAACCTACCAGTCATTCCTCTGGAGAATGATGAGGATGTGTAGCTTTAGAAACACTAAACACTAACACTAAATACTAAACACAGAAACACTAACACTAAACACCGAAACACTGGGCTGTTCTGTCTACAAGGTTACTATGAATTGGGATCAACGGAATAGCAGTGGTCTAAGCTTCTTGGTTGGTACATCTTTCAGCCAACCTTTGGCCGAGGATCATCTTATCTGGATGGCTTTGGGGTTAGCAGGTACTAGGTGATTCTCAGCTGTGTGACCTCGCTAAAATAGGCACTACAGGCTTATTGGGAAGATTGACGCAAATAGCACATGTAAACTACAGAGTGGAGAACATGGTTTGTGGTTGACCCTGAGGAAATAGTAGCTGGCAGATATAGGCAAAAACTTTGGTGGTTGTTAAGTACTTGCTTGCTAACTGAAAGGACTGCTCCAACATATAGGAGAGAGTCATAGTGGTCTAATTCCGTGAAGATCACAGCCTAGAAAGCACTATGGGGCAGCTCTACTCTGTCACATGGGGTCACTGTGAGTAGAATTAGACATAACGATACCTAATAATACAATAATATCAGGGATCTTACCAAGGAAATGACCCCTTCTCACTTGAGGGCCCAATGAATGTAATGGCTTTGGAATAACAGAACAAGAAAGAGAAGGGAAAAGAGAAGTAGCCAGAGCATGTCCTTTAAGTCTATATATTTTGATCTATCAATAAGCATCATTTCTACTTCTATGTCTCCGAACAACATTATTGTGTCTTAGGGTACAACTAACTGGCAAAACCAACCAGGGTGATGAAACTATACACTCTTAACTCCATAATATATCTTGGTATTTGGACCCTGGATATAGTATGTCATATGCATTGCTTATCTACAATTGTTAAAATGGTTGTGTTCTTCCCAAAGTTTCATTGCCATCAGTATGCTCTGATTGAAAGTGCCCTTCTTTGTTCAAATCAGAAAACTTACAAGTGTGAGGAAACTAGGGAGAAACATGGGGTCCAAATTGAAAGCAGAGAAGGATTTAATTAAATAAGGAATAGGGAACTTTATAACAAAGGAAATTCTATATTAGCTTCCCTGACATCTAAATACTACATGCAGTACCTTACCATGCACATTTTGTGGGGAAATGGGGTAAGAATTTTTGCATATTCTTAGTTGACTTAGTGGTAAGGGATCTTGAGTGCATGTAAAAATTTCTACATTAAAACCCTGTTATGTGCTTAGTGGAAGGAAGCTTCTAGAGCAAAACCATCAGAGAACAAAGTTGTCTATAGTTTTTTGGAACCTAGACATCATGTTCCACAATCAACACACTTGGCACAAACAGCCAGGAAACTAAAAGACAAATTGCATTGGGAAAGTTTGTTGTCAGAGACTTCTTCAAAGTACTGAAGAGCAATGATGTCAACCTGGAGACTAAGGTGTTCTTGATCCAGGCCATGGTCTTTGCAATTACTTGCTATGCATCAGAGAGCTGGACAATGATTAGGGATGATAGAAAGAGAATTGATGCCTTTTTAGCTGGGGTGCTGAAGAAGACTAGAGAGGGAGGGCAGGAGGCGTCACTGGGCAAGGTCACCTCGGATAACAGCAAAAGGAGGCGTCTTCCAGGTGAGAACCAGCAAAACCCGGCCAG
>NW_006399753.1:38367266-38388866 GCF_000299155.1 Elephantulus edwardii
GCAGGATAGAGCAGGGTTTAGGGCTATTGTGCATAGGGTCGCTATGAGTCGGAAACGACTCGACAGCACATAACAACAACAACAACATGATGGACTGCTAAGAGAACAAACAATTTCATCCTAGATAGGGTGAAACCAGGTTGCCCCTTGGATGCAAGGATTCTAAAGGTTCATCTGATGTACTTTGGACATGTTGCAAGGAGGGACCAGTCCTTGGAGAGGGATGTCATGCTTGGGAGGGTGGAGAGAAGTGCAAGAGAGGAAGACCCTTGATGAGATAGATTGATTTAATGCCTGGAGTAATGGGGGTAGGTGTGTCAAAGACAATAAGATTGGTACAGGATAGATCAGGGTTTAGGGCTGTTGTATATAGGGTCACTATGAGTCACAGGTGACTCAACAACACATAACAACAACAGCAGACATCATTCTGGGAAAAGCAGAGGGTCAGTAAAAGAGAGCAAGACTTTCAATAAGATGGATTGACATAGCGACTTCGACAATGGACATGATGGAGATTGTGACAATAGTGCAGATAGGGCAAGGTTCTGGTCTGTTGTTCACAGGGTCACTATGAGTCCTAATCCACTTGACAGCAAACAACAACAACAACAGGGATTTTAAAGAGACTCTTTTGTGCAGTTCCCTCATTGTCCAGATGAGGCAAATGTGGTCATGAGAGCGGAAGTGACTTGCCCAGGCTCACATGTCTGGTAAATAATAGGACAAGAGTAAGCCTGGGGTCACCATCTGCACCTCTGATGCAGCATAAGAGGGTAAGCGACTGCTATACCAGTGACAGAGACCCAGCAGCCCTATGCTATGCCACTGCTAGTCGAGATGTTGTTGTTATTGTGTGCCAGTGAGTTGGAACTGTAGCTGACTGCCCAGTGGGTTTTCAGAGGCAGTAAATCACACGTTTCTCAAGTGGAGCAGCTAATATATTCAAACCATGTGACTTAAGGTTGGCAGTGCAACTCCTTACCACTAAACCACCAGATAAGGAAGAGGAAAGATCCAGAATTTTCCACCCCAGGGCCAACAGAGGCTAAGCTTGACTGAACATCAGAATCATTGCAGCTTTGAATGCTAAATGACAGATTCTTGGACTTTTCATGCGTTTGTGTCCTTCCAAAATACGTCTTTACATGGCTAGAATTTGATTATCCTCAGTGGTTTTAATCCTACTCTCTATGATGTTAATAAGGCAGCGTTAGAGGTATTTATTCATGTAATGATGCAAAAAAACCCCAAAATGTGATCAACTAATTAGTAATATGGGAATCAAAGTAACATCCTTAATTATATTACAGCTTTAACCTGATGTAAGGAAAGTTTCTCTGGCATGTGGTTTGCATGGCTTTTTTTTTTTTTTTTTACAAGAAATAATGAAGAGAGGAGTGAGCAGAGAAGGAAGCTGGGGGCTCACTACCAACAGGAAAAGGTCAGGAGCGGAACATATCTTTTGGGCCAGTGAGGGAGCTGTACAGAAGATTCTTGCACCTGAAGACTACCAGAATCAGGAGATGCACAACCAGCAAGCTTCCCCCTAGAGCCAGCAGTCCAGAAGGTCTTCTAGCCTTCTGAAACGTGAAAAAAAAAATCAGTTTGTTAATTCTATACACTTGTGGTATTTCTGTTAAGGTAGATTTGGTGGTATGGTCCTCAGAGAGTTGTGCTGTTAATCCAAAGGCAGAGCATCTCTGATAGTTTGAATCCACCATCAACTCTGAGGGAGAAGGGTGGACTCGCTCCTCCAGCTCAATTTATAAACTTAGAAACTTACTAGAGGGGCAGCTATGAGTTGGTCTGACTTAATGGCAATGGGAAAGATAAATCTGATACCTACATTATTTCAGAATCAGCATAGAGCATGGGCCCAACAATCAGAAGGTTCTAAGTTCTCTCCTGGGCCAGTAGGAAACACCATGATAGAGAAAGGATTGAAATTATGAATGATTTAACACTACCTTTGGTACCGGAAGCTAGGAGATCAGGAAACATATTGCACTGGGCAAGTCTCCTGTCAGGGACCTCTCCAAAATACTGAAGAGCAATGATGTCAGTTTGAAGAGTAAAGTGTACCTGATTCAGGTTATGTCTTTTTGGCCACTTGCTATGCAGCTGAGAGATGGACAATGAATAAGTGTGACAAGAATTGATGCCTTTGAGTTGTGCTGTTGGAGAAGAGTAGTTAATATAGACCATCAATAGAACAAATAGATATGTCTTAGAAAAAGTACAGCCAGAATGTTCCTTGAAGGCAAAGATGGACATGTTGCTAGGAGAGGCTATTCACTGGGGAGGAACCTCATGGTAGGAAAGGTGGAAAGAGAATACCCCCAAGGAGATGGATTGATATAGCGACTTCATCTATGGGCTCAAGTGTGTCAGAGATGATGAGGACGACAGGATAGGATAGAGTTCAGATCTGTTTGTTCATAGGGTCACTATGAGTTGTACTTGACAGTAACTGACAAGTTATTCCAGTGCAGACAATCCATGAATTAGGATTGGGTATATACTTACAATCTAAATACCTTACTATAGAGAAATAATTACTGGAATTATTGGTGGAAGTCTTGTTCTTTATTGTCCTAGTTTACTCTCAGGAGAGATATTTACAAACATGAAACAAGTCATGGTGCTTCCTTGGCTAAAAACCCTTCAGGGTTTAATATTCTACTAAAGACGACATTGAAAATTTAAAATACACTTAATATTAAATATTAATTTAATTTGAAATAATTTTAGACTTACTTGCAAAATAGTCCAAAAACTGCCATTTGTTCTTCATCCAACTTCCACAAATGGTAATATTTTGGACTGTGAAACTATGATAAAAATGGGAAATTAACAATAATCCAATAGTGTCCTCTATTAGGCATGTCCTATTCAGATTTCACTAACTGTCTCACTAATGTGAATTTTTGGCATCTAAGATTACACAATTAGTTGTCTTGTGTCTTTCTTTTTTCAAGGTGTTGTTGTTGTTATGTGCCGTCGAGTCGCCTACGACTCATAGCGACCCTATGTACAACAGCCCTAAACTCTGCTCTGTCCTGTGTCAATCACACTGTCTCTGACACTCCCATCCCAATTACCCCAGTCACTGAATCAATCCACCTCATATAGGGCCTTCCTCTCCTGCGCTGTCCCTCCACCCTCCCAAGCATGATGTCCCTCTCTAAGGACCAGTTTCTCCTCACAACATGTCCAAAGTATGTTAGACGGAGCCTGAGAATCCTTGCCTCCAAGGAGCCACCCGGTTTAACCCTCTCCAGGACAAATCTGCTTGTTTTCCTAGCAGTCCATGGTATTCTCAATACTCTTCTCCAGCACCACCGCTCAAAGGCATCAATTCTCCTTCTATCCTCCTTGGTCATTGTCCAACTCTCTGATGCATAACAGGTGATTGCGAAGACCATGGCCTGTATGACATGCTTAACCCCGTTGCTATGGCCAACTGTGTTAATCAATCTCTTTGAAAACCTCCCTCTCTTGTTCTGATTCTCTATTCTTCCAAGTATGATATCCTTCCCCAAGGACTGGTCCCTTATGACAACATGTTCAAAGTATGTGAGATGGAGTTTCAAAATCCTTGGCTATAAGGAGTAACTTGATTTCACAAGTTCCAAGCAGAAGACGGTGAAAGTCTTTTGTCTTTCTCCTTCTTTAGTTAGATCTTTCATTATCTTGGCACTTTTAAAAATTATAGTCTACTTGATTTGCAGAAATTTCTCATTTTGGGTTTGTCTGAGTTAATTTTTTTAAAAAAATTAAGTCAAATTTTTTTCATTTTCTTGGCAAGAATATTATAGAAGTGGTGATATGTCCTTCCCAGAGCATCATATGAGGAGGCACAGTTATATATCATATTGCAAGTGTTAACTTTGACTATATAGTTAAGGTAGTGTTTGCCAGGATTCTTCATTGTGAAGTGATTTAAAAATACACAGCTGATTCTAAGCCCCTAAACCTAGTGACTCATTTCCTCAAGGAAATTGTAAATACAATCTATGATGAAACTATTGGTTTCTCCCTATCCAAACAAAGATGAGTGAAGAAAAGCAAAGATTGAAGAAAATAATTAGGTCATAGGACTAAAGGACCATGGGATCTTGAGTCTCTACTACTCTGAGACCTGAAGAATTAGATGGTGCCCAGCTACTACTGTTGACTATTACAACTAATGGAAATAGTTGGGATCTCAAGATGATGGTCTTTAGACACTCATCAAACCAGAAACTGAACTTAATCCCCAGGGATAACTTCAGTGTAACCATAGCGACTTATAAAGTGAAAGTAGCATTCATGAGGAATGTACACCTTGGAAAAATTCAACTGTATAAGACCAAAAGGGCGTCTTTTACTCAGAAGTAAAGTTCAGAAGGCAGGAAGAAACAGAAAAGAAGGATGAATGGAAACAGAGAATCCAGGGAGAAAGGAAAGAGTGCCATCCCATTGAAAGAATCACAACTAACATCAGAAAAACAAAATGTGTATGAATCGTTGAATGAAAATGATTTTTTTCTGTAAACTTTCATTTAAACCACAACAAAAAGTAAAATCGAACTGGAACGATGACCAGAAGAACCTACATGATCTAACTACTACTTCATCCACTTTTGTCTTTCAGTTTCCCAGCCATGCCAATCTGTTTTCCCCTCGTGACCTCTGTTCATGCAGTGCCCCTTGCTGCACTTCTCTTACCTTACCTTTTCTTTGCCTGTCTGGCCTTTTCTCATCTTTTAGGTCTTAGCTGCTTCCGACCCCAAAAATCTCAAATAGACCCTCTTACATATTTTTTTCCAAGTCCTTTGTACTTTTTTTTCAAAAGACTCATCACTACTAAGAATTATACATTCATTTGTATAAAATGTTTTCCTTCAAGTAAACTATAGGCTAAATTAGAGGAGGAAGTCTGTCATATGAATTTACATATATTATTCTCTCTCTGTCACCTCTCTCCCCCAGCATAGTGTATAATGAGCTCTGGTGGCACAGTGCATTACATATTGGGCTGTGATTCGAATCCACCAATTACTCCTTTGGAAAAATATGGGCTGTCTCAGAAAGACTTGCATCCTTGCAAACACAATGGAGGGCTGATGTGAGTCATTATTGGTTTGATATGAGTGGATTTTAGCACAGTGTGTAACCTATGATAGCCCCTCAATAATTATCTGTACTAAAAGTTACACAGAATAATTTCAGATCAAGGGAGCTCTGATGGCCTAATGGTAAGAAGATGCGCTGCAATCTCCAAGGCACATCATCTGAATCCACCAGCTGCTCCAGGGAGAAGGGTGGGTAATCTTCTTCTGTGCGATTAACTGCTTCTGAAAACCCACTGGAGGGTCAGCTATGAGTTGGTTCTGACTCGATGGCACACAACAACAACACGTATTCTAAATGTCACTGATTATATACTCTTTATGGACTAGAAGGTCATACATTAGGCAGCTAGGGTTAACAGCTCCCAACTTGTGTATAAATCATCACGTGTTTTTTCCTCTAAGTCTTTTTATGTTCCTTGTTCTCAACATAGTATTGCCAGGGATGAGGTAGGTTGGAGAGGGAACTCAGAGGAAACAGCTGCCTTCATTACATCGTGTCAGTGAAGCATGGTCAGATTCCCAGCATTTGAATAGCAAGCAACTAACGTTCAGTTACGAAGAAAGAAAATGACCCACACATGAAACAATGACTTCATTCTCTTATCACAAAGAAATTTTGAAAATGACCCTATTTAATACAAATAGCCTCCTGCCCCCATGTACCTCCAGTCTCCTGTCTCCAGACAACTGCACACAGGCAAAAATACATACATGAGTGTGTACACACACACACACACACACACACACACACACACACACAGAGAGAGAGAGAGAGAGACAGAGACAGAGACAGAGACACAGAGAGAAACACGCACAGTCTTTCACATAACGACCACAAATAGCTATCACGGCTGTGATTTAATTCCAGATCAGTGTACTCCTCTTTTCTTGCCTCAGGCTTTTGGCTTTGAACAGAGATTTAGAAAACCCCTTAAAAAAGAGGAGAGAAAAAAAAGAGAAAGTCCTTTCTTCTGCTTCCTTTTCAACTATAAATCAAAATGTCCCCCCTGGGTTTTGATGCAGAAGAGCAAGTCCGCAGCCCTCCATGAAGTGCTTGGCTACTATCCAACTGGAACTTGGACAAGATAAATGACACTCATCAGATTTTCTTAGTCTCTTTCGGCTTCCCATAATGCCACCCACCTCATGCACGTTGGAATGAATTCATCTGCTGCCTGCATGAAGGTATAGAATGGCCACGGTGCTTGCTCTTCTCAGCCTCGTAGTCTGATTTTCATTGTCTTATCTCACTCACTCCAGGCTCCTCATCCATCACCACTGTGCCTCCCTATACCCCCCTATTTTCAATCCCCATATATTTTTAATAGGGTGGGGGGAGGTGGGAAGAAAGTAAGCTTTTCATGAACGTCTGAAGCATGCAGAACACGTTTTGGTCCTTCCAAATCTTCCTCTGAAGGCTAAAAACTTGGAACTTCTCCAAGACAATGGACAGAGGGTTGGGCGAAGGTCAGTTACACATCATTTTTCATTTTCCTCAGTGGTAACCTCTCTGTAAGCACTGTGCATTTTGCCTCCTGACTGGTTGTTTATCTCTTTATCTGCTTTTGCTGGGGGTCTCAAGTTGTAGAGGCATCAAAATCATTCACTGGAGGAAGGGGGCAGCAAAATCTGCTCCTAACTGTTATTGCAGGCTCCCAGGACATTTGAATGGACCTTGGTGTAGGACAAGCGTTGCTAGGAAAGCCCAGGCAAAGCCTTGTAAAGGTGAGTGTACATGTGTTCTTCTACGCAGGAGAGTGGATGGACCCCAAAGGTTGTCTGGCTTCTTCATTTAGCAGATGACGTGCCTTGAAGTAAAAGAGGAGGCTCTATAGCATCCCTTCTCCAAACCCCTGCAGAGAGGACATGTTGAGAAAGACGACTCCACAGATACAACTGTCAGTGTGTCAGCTGGCACTGGGGTGCATGGTAAGTCCCTAAAGTTAGGGGCATGTGGGACACACGGTACAGAGAACCAGAAGCTATCAGTGCGCCAATGACAGCTGCTGGCTGTTTTCCAGTAGTGCATGGCTGCGTGCTGTAGCAGGCAAGAACTCAAGGCTGGCGTTTATGGGTTTGAAAAGAAGACAGCCTTTACATTGTCAGCATATTTAAAGCTTTAGTTGGTTCCTATGATGCATTGATATGCTCAAAATGTAGATGAGAAGTGAGACCACTTCTGCTATTCAATAAGCAGAAAGCACGTTAGCCCCATCAGCAGGCTATTTCTTTCCAATGGAAGTAATTGGGAACTTGAAGTATATAAAGAATACCTTCCATTTATTTGTTATTTACAGAAATTACTGGTATTTCCAGAGCAAATCTATTTCCAAATGAAATCTGAAAGTGTGACTTTTAGCTGGATCTTTATAGATTGGCAAAATTTGGAGTTGCCTCAACAGCGTAAGATTGACTGGATTTGGTTACCCTGTTCCGGTTTTATTTTATTTTTTTTTAACTTCTATGTCTCAATGACTAGGAATGATAGGAAAAGAATTGATGCCTTTAAGTTGTGTTGCTGGAGAAGAGTATTGAATATACCATGGACTACTAGGAGAACAAACAAGTTCAACCTAGAGAGGGTAAAACCAGGCTGCTCCTTGGAGATAAGGATTCTGAAGCTTCGTCTGACATACTTTGGACATGCTGCAAGTTTGGATCAATCCTTGGAGAAGTTTGTCATGATTGGGAAGGTGGAGAGACAGCGCAATAAATGAAGACCATCGATGAGATGGATTGATTCAGTGACTGGGGTAATGGGAGTAGGTGTGTCAAAGACAATAAGATTGGCACAAGACAGAGCAAAGTTTAGGGCTGTTGTACATAGGGTCACTGTGAGTCATAGGCGACTCAACAACAAAAGGTCCCATTATATTCGGAACTAAAATTATGACTATATAAGACATTTGTATCCTACTAAAAATAAAATTGTGCTTCGGGTCTTCAAGTGAACTGTGAAAGTGAGATTTGCTATTGTAATGTGCCATCACATTGATACAACTCATAGTGACCCTATGAACAAAGACTCTGAACTTTGCCTGGTCCTGTGCCAGTTTCATGATCTTTGACAAATTTGAGCTCATTGTTACAGTCACTGACTGTGTCAATCTGCTTTGTTGAAGGTCTTCTTCCACTGTTGCACTGACCTTCCACCTTTATAAACATGATGTTCTTCTCCAAGGACTGGCCCTTCCTCACAACATGCCTGAAGTTGTTGAGACAGAGTTTCACCATCCTTTCCTTCAAGGGGCATCCTGTTTTCATTTTCTCCAGGATGGAACTATTTGCTCTCTTGGCAGTCCATGGGGTATTCAGCACTCTTCTCTAATACTGTAATTCAAAGGCATCAATTCTTCTTCTGTAAACTTTAGTTCCTGTCTAACTTTCAGATATATAGTAAGTAATTGAAAAGACCATGATTTGGATCAAGTGCACCTTCATCTTCAAACAGACAATGTTGCTCTTTAGTATTCTAGAGATGTCCTCGACAGCAGATTTTTCCAATGTGACACATCTTCTAATTTTTTGACTGCTGGTACAAATGGTGTTGATTATAGATGCAACAAAGATGAAGTAGCTGACAACTAATCTTTTCTCCATCCATAATATGCTGCCTATCAGGCTGGTTGTGAGGATTTTTATCTTCTTGATGTCGAGATGCAATTAATACTTTTTTTAAAGCAAGTATGTCACATTTATAATACAGAATCAGGAAAGTTCATTGGATGGAAGATCAGCATGTGTGTGGGAAGTAAATTTAAGAGGAAACATGCATGATCTTAGATTTAAATTAATTGCATGTATATTGTAGTGAGAAAGAATAGCTAATCTAAAAATTTTAGTGTTAAGTCTACCATCATTACCCTACGTTGTGTTTTATTAGTCACCATTGATCCATGCTCACCATTATCCCATGTTTTTAGGTCCCTACTGGTCTCTCCTAATTCCTTCACTCCCTCCTTCTGCCCATAAGACTCTGCAAATTAGAGACTTCCTCCTCTCCTCATACTTAGCCTCCTCCCCACTTTGAAAATTTATACATATCTTACTTGCTATTCTTCTATCTTTGATAGTCATGAGTATTTGTCTTTATGAGACTGAGTTAGTTCATTTAACATAATTCTCCCCAGACTTTCCCATATTACATAGGATTTTTTCAAAATTATTACTCTTGAGTGCTGCATAGTATTCCATTGTATGATTGTACCACAATTTTGAGATGCAATCCATCTTGAAGGCTGTAGTCGTTGATCTTCTACAGTAAGCATCTCAAGTCTCCATCACTTTCAGTAAGTAAAGTTGTATCATCTGCATAATGCAGGTTGTTGATTTTTTCCTCCTATTCTGATGACACAATCTTTTTCTTAAAGCCCAGCTTCAGAAATGACTTGCTCATCATGTAGATTGAATATGTATGAAGAAGGGATACATCCCAGAGGCACACCTTTTTTTATATTGAACCATGTGGTGTTCACTTCCTCTGTTTAGACAGCAGCTTCCTGGTCTAGGTTTAGGTTTTGCATGAGAACAATCAAGTGTTCTGGGACTCCCATTCTTTTCAACATTAGCCACAATTTGTGTGTAAAGCATTACTGCTATCTTTTGGTATCAGATAGCAGAAGATGTAAGCATTGCTTTTGCAATTAAATAATTGGCTCTACAGAGCCTTTTACTGGTGCTTGCTATTGGGCTAGAAGCTAAGTTGCTTGAAATCTGTTTGGCTATACAAGAGTGGAAGTATCAGAATCATTGTCCCCGCTTCTTTCTTTCCCAGGGCTGGGGGCAGTAGTCACAGATTTCCTATCCCTTTGATAGTCATGAGCAAAGATTGCAGCCCAGGTAAAATGCAGGTCTGTGATCCACCGGCCTTCTTTGTGTGTGCATTGCATGACTGCATATCCATTGCTAGAATCTGCAATAGAGTTTTGTTGCTAGCTTGAATTTAAGCAATTCTGGGAACGCTATGTTGGAAGGACTATATTCTCTACAGTAACATGCTGGAAACGTTGTAAAGTCTCAATGAATTTGTTGAATTGAATTGAGCACAAATAAATTATAAAAGTCCTTAAATCTGATAGTTCATTTGCCTTTTTTCTGAATGCTTTTACAATTTATTATTGCATATATTTATAGTGCCTTTGATCAACATGACCAGCGTTCTGTGCTTCAAAGAATGAAAGAATTAATCTAAAGGAATTGATGACTTTCATTGTACAAAACTATTAAGCATGAGAATTTAGAGAAGACAGGATAAATTTTCCCCACATGGGAAAAGGACAACTATTGTACTCATTTTTCAATAAGGATAAAGGATGAGTTTGATAATTATAGAGGAGCTCATTTTACTTGCTAGACCTAGGAATTTTAGGATATATTACTCAAAAATCAATTTGTGATCAAGTAGAAAAGCAAAGGTCACATATAATAATCAGTGATTTTGTGTGAAGCATATATCAGAAAAGGTAAGTGTGTGTGTGTGTGCGCGCGCGCGTGCACGCACACAAGCAGGTGAGATGGACTGAACCAAGGTATAATATATATTGTGGCTTCAGAGCCCTTTCTGCATAATATTTTTGTCATCAACAGAGGAGGATTAGAGCTGAGTTATGCTACTGTTAGGTAGTTTGCTGCTAGGGTCATTGAGTTAGCTCCAACTCGTAGTAATCCTGCAAATGAAAGAAAGAAGCAGTGCTCAGTCCTGCATCATCCTCATAATTGTTGCCATGTTCAAGTCCATTGTTGGAGCTACTTTGTCAGTTTGTCCCAGTGAGGTTCTTTTTTACTGAGCCTTTATTTTACCACGCTTGATGTACTTCTCCAAGAACCAGCGATCCTCCTGGGAATTAGCCAAGAGACATGACACTTTGTCATCCTGTGGCCATCCTTCTTCTAAGACATTTGTTCTCTCATTTTGCAGTCTTAGACATACTCAACGTTCTTAGCCAACACCATAATTCAAAGGGATCATTCTTTCTTTAGCCTCTCTTATTCATTGTCCAGATTTCACAAACATACAAAAGGATTGAAAATATCACAGAAAAGAATTATGAATTCTGCATTGACTTGAAAAGAGGTACATTTGATTGGTACCTCACAAACTTCATCCTAAGTTAATTTTGTTACATAAAAATCAATTCTGGTAGACACATCAGACTCAGTAACAACTCTCACTTCAAGATTACTTCTTCCACGACTCTTCCTGTAATGAATCACTCTTGCAATTTTAATTGCCATTGAACTGAAATCAACTCATAGCTGACCTTCCAGTGGATTTCTGAGGCTATAAATTGCACCAGAGGAGATCCCATCTTTTCCCCTCAGAGCCAGTGGATTTGAACCATCAAACCCCCAATCTTTGGATTCACAGCACAACTTCCTACACACTAAGGCACTGTCACTATCTGAATCATTTGATGGTGTTAGGCAGGGCTTATAGCTACATCTCTTAAACAAGAAAAGGGGCAGTGGTTTTTGACAAACAGTTTTACTCTGTTTGATGCCAACCCTCTTTCTAAAGTCCATCTAGATCTTGTGAAAAAGGGAAATAAAACTCCTATTGTTTTCAGATCTTTATGATATCTTTTGGAAATGTGGAAATTAATAGCATTATCAGGAAACTCAGGCTGGGATCTCAGCTCTGTCAGTTACTCCCTTTGGGAACTTAAAGATCTTATTTAACTTCTTTGATCCTCAGTTCAGAGAGTCGTGCTGGCTGAATCTTAGGAAGCTATGTTTCTAACCCAAAGACCATGTCTCCCTGGTGATTCGAATCCTCCAGTTGCCTTGAAGAAGAAAGATGGGCAGTCTCAGAAACTCAGTGTCAGACAACACCCAATGGAGTCAGACACCCAATCTCCTTCTGGTTCTGACTCAACAGCAGATAATAATAACAATAACTATATGAATAATAATCTTAGTCAACTCAACACCGCACAAATAGCACACAACAATGACAATATTTCATAATAAAACATGCTTATTTAATTCCTAAGAATTAAATGTTAGTTTTATCCTTTTATAATTGTCATGGTTTCTAAGGATATCCTATTTTAGCTGTCTTTTTTAAAAAAAAACTGTTATGTATGTCCCATGGTTTTGGTATAAAGTCTTCCTCTCGACACTTTCTAGATAATTGTCCATTTCTGTTGTTGATGTATTTCTTGCTACATTTTATTCTGAAAACATTTTAAGCATTTAGAAAAGTTGAAGGGCTTGTACAGTGACCGCTACCACCAAATCATCCCACTAATATTGCATTATATTTTCTGGATCACATATATATCCAACATTGTCCCCTCTCTGTCTATGCATCAATCCAAGTTGATTATTTCAATGAATTTCAAGGTAAGTTTCAGAATGCCTTGATATATTTTGATTAATGAGTTGGTTAAGATAGTGTTCATTAATTCTAATAATATTAATTTTGGGGTGACATCTTCATTCCTCATTGCTTATTTTGTTAGAGTATAAACCATGAATATATATGGTAAAATTTCTGCTTTGAGGATGGTTTCTTTGTGGTCACTCAATTTTGGTAACATGTAGATGAAAAAAAGTTGTGTTTTCTACTAAAAGGAAACTCCATTTTCTACATTTATTAAAAAGATTTTATTTGTTTAGGCATTATTCAAATCCTCTATATCACTAATTTTTCTCTACTTGATTTGTCAATTTCTGAAAAACACATAATAAAATTCCATTATAATTTTTAAAGTTTCCCTTCCATTTCCATTCAATTTATCCTGTTTGAAGTATTCATCTATACCATTTCTAGTCTCCATTCCCTGATGGGCAAACATGATCCGTTTAGTGTAGCTATAAATTGAAATATTGACTGCTCATCGCCATTTCTTCTCCTTTTATCTTTTCATCTCTTGAGGCATAGTTCCTGGGAGCTGTGTTAAATGTTTCGGTACAGAGAGCTGCTGAACAAGCAGGAGGAATCTGCTGAGGGTACTCATAAGAATCAATCACTATGCCTTTAGAAAAGGTCTGGGAAGCCTTGCTATCATTTAACCAGATAGGAAGGGGATGTGACAGCCATGGGTAGTAGTGGTGATTGGTTAAGATAATTGATAAGGAGCTATGGTGTTCTCGTGGTAAGAAACTGCACTGCAATCTCAAAGATGGGAGGTTCGAATCCACCAGCTAATCTGTGGATGAGCAGTCTTCTTCCATGTAGTTTACTGCCTATGAAAACTTGCTGGAGAGTCAGCCATTCATTGGTTCTGACTTTATTGTACACAAGAAGAATACAGGAATTGATAGTGCACAACAATAACAGAGAAGTAAGTAAGTTCCTGGGTCATTCAAATGGTCTGTGCTCATATATTAAGAGTTGTTTATTCAAGGTAACTCAGTGGTACCACGAAAGAAAAGCCTGGAGATTTGTTTCCATAAAGCTGAGAAAACTCCAGGGAACAGTTCTGCTCTGTAACACAAAAGGTGGACATGAGTGTGAACTGACCTAGTGGAAACTGGTTTGATTTAGGTTTAGAGAAGTCTGAGTAGCATCAATCCCCAGAGATACAGGGTACTGCAGGGAGTGGCTCCTGCGGGAGAGATGGGACCAGGACTGGGCTAGTGGGAGACAATGAGAGGGAACCAGGCTTCCACTTGGGTGCACTGAGGATCTTGGCTTCAAAGGAGGGCTAAAATCCCACTTTTATAATGCACTCAGTCCAAAAGGTACCTTTTTGCAATTCTCACAAATGTGACTAAACTTTAGCATCAACTGACTACTGCAACATTGGCTGGACTGAGATAATAAAGTGATTTTGGGGTATCAGCTGTGGCATTTATGTAGGGTTATATGTATTACCTACTCTGCAGTCTTGATAAAAGAGAATGGTGGTGGTTTTAAAGAAGAACACACACATCCTGTCTATGTACAAACAGAATGATAGTAGGTGCTTATTAAATGCTAGTTAAATGAATGCATGCATGAATATACCAACAAGAGTGCTTTTTCTTTGTTCTGGTTCCTCTGTGACTCTTTTTACTGATTTTAAAAGTCACAGTACAATTGTTGCTGCTGTTAGGTGCCATTGAGTGGACAACAACTCTTAGTGGCTCTGTGACCAACAGACCTGAACCTTGTCCTATCCTGCCCCGTCCTCACATTGTCTGAAATGTCCTAGCTTATTGTTACAGTCATGGTGTCAATCTGTCTCACTGCTTTTCCCAGCATGGGTTGTTGTTGAGTCAGTTCCAATGTAATACAACCCTACAGGACCATTCTGTGAGCCAATTTATTCACAGAGTTTTCTAGATTGCAATCACTGCTGGGTCTTCTGTGAAGCAGCTGGTAGGTTCAAAGAGCCAACTTTTCAGTTTACAAGCGAATGCTTAATCATTGCACCACCAGGATTCCTTGCCAATGTGAAAGATGGGTCCTTTTAGGCATATGGTTGTCCAGAAAGCAAAAGCTCTACAAAAGAGCATTATCAATCAAAATAAGCCATACAGTTTCCAATGTTAGGAATGTTTTATGCATGGTAATACAAAATGTAAATCTCTCAACTTTGATTAGGAATTTATATCCTGAATAACTACTGGGGGATGGGGAGATAAATGGTAATTCCAAACAAAGCCTTGACTATCTCTGCAGTTTCCAAATGTGTTGTAATTGAATTGGAGGAATTACTGAGAACAGATGCTAACTGATCCACTACACATACCCTACAGTGAGAAAAATGACAGACTTCGCCTGGTTTGCCCAAAATCCATTTAAATTTTAAATTGCCTTAATTGTTTCATATTTTTAAACGCAGTTTAGTGGAAGTTTACAGTAGGATCGAGGAGAAAACAGTAGGGTTTATGAAAGGCTTCCAGAGCTTCCACTGGGGGTAAATAGTAGCCACACCCATTGCCAGTTACTACCCAACATAGCGAGTTTTTTTGTTGCATTTCTCTTACTAGACAAGTATTATCACCTATATATCTCGCCATTATTTACATCCTAATCACCCTCTCATGATGAACTCGGAATGGGAGCATTTTGCATTAGACGGTTTGCCATGGCAACTCTTCTGCTGGCGCTGTCACCGGGTCTCGTGGCAGGCCTCTTTCTTCCTTCCCTGTCATTGATCTCCTGCTAGGAGATTCATCTTCTGATGTGCCCTTGGTGGCAAATGGGACCAGAAAATCCCTACAAACTCTCATTTGGGAAGAAGAAAAGGTAGTTTGTCTCCCTTAGTTAGAAATACAATTAGATGTTGACTGACAAATGCAGGGTTGGAAAGGCAAGCCTTTTTATTTTTTTAATGCTGTAAAATATTGTTTCATTTGATCAGAGAAAGTTAAGTGGAATATATTACCATTGACCCCGACTGAGCTTCCATTAGCATGGCAATTCTTAAATTGCCACATCTTTTGATCTTTTGAAACGAGTCCTGGATTTTCAATCAGTTGTCAAGAATGACTGAAATTGTTGGTCAGAAAATTTCGCTTTGGTAACTTCGTTGGCAGCTTCAAAAAAAGAAAAAGGAGGATTTAAAAACGTATTTAGCTAGTAAATAGAATACGTTTTACATATATTTAGGAGAAAACATGTAACTATTGAGAAGCAAACAAATTTTAGAACAAGTCTGACATAAGTCAAAGGGTTAAGGTATTTCTATATTAAATTTTCAATAGTTATTAAAGTTTTTATCAGGAACTAGATTGTAAAGAAAACGAAAATAGACATTTCCGTCTTTTGGTTGTGAACAATAGTGACTCTTTTAATACTTCTTTTTTTTTATAAAGAACATATTGCTTATACTCGTCAAGTACTTACTATTTTCTTTCAATAAAGTTTAGTACTTATTTAAATACATATTGGTCATATGTATGCTTTTGTAAAACGTCCTTTTATCCATTCATTTTCTCAGAGCTGTTTTTCCTTGTATTGTTGGTATGTAAATAGTCTTTCTCTCTCTGTGTATACCTTTTCTGTTACATAGGAACTGATTCATGCCTAACCCTCTATTGGGGTTTCCGAGGCTGTAAACCAAATGAAAGGAGACTGTCCATCTTTCTTCTGAGGAATGTGATGCATTTGAACTACCATAGGTGAGACTTTTGACTTAGCAATACAATTACCTAGGATCCACAGAATACATATAAACTTATGCACACAAACATATACATACGTAAGAGTTATGCTAATTATGTTTCCACTGGTCTCAGTTACGTACTGCTGTTTTAACAGAAATACCAATGTCTGGCATCTTTGACAATCTGTTGTGTGCCTTTGTTTGAAAACAGATTTTTTGCTACCCCGGGGCTCATCCCTTCCATCTTGCTCTCTTGTACGTTTTTGCTGCTACTCTACGCTCTCATTTATTAGAAAAAATTTTTTATTGTTATTTGATTGCAAGTTCAGTATTATCTCATTGTTGTTGTTATATGCCATCGAGTCACTTGCAGCTTGTAGTGATCCTATGTCCAACAGCTCTGAACTCTGCTCTATCCTGTGCCAACCTTATTGTCTCTGACACACCTAACATCATTACCCTAGTCACTGAGTCAGTTCATCTCACTGAGAGCCTTCCTCTCTTGCACTGTCCCTCCACACTTCCAAGCATGATGTCTCTCTCCAAGGACTGGTCCCTCCTTGCAACATGCCCAGAGTATGTCAGACGAAGCTTTAGAATCCTTGCCTCTTATGAGCAGCATGGTTTCACCTTCTCCAAGACAAACTTGTTTGTTCTTCTAGTAGTCCATGATATATTCAATATTCTTCTCAAGCATCATACCTCAAAGGTATCAATTCTCCTTTGATCATCCCTAGTCATTGCCCAGTTTTCTGATACATAGCAAGTAATTGTGAAGACCATATCCTGGATCAGTTGCACCTTAGTTTCCAGATTGACATTGTTGCTCCTCAGTACTCTGGAGCGGTCCCTGACAGAGGATTTTCCCCAATTCAATTAGTCTTTTGATTTCCTGACTACTGGTGCCAGAAATGCTGATTGTGTATCCAAGTAAACTGAAGCTGTTAACAATCTCTGTCTTTTTACTCTCTATCTTAATGCTGCCAATCGGTCTAGTGGTGAGAATCTTTGTTTTCTTGATGTTGAAGCTTTAAGCCATATCTTTTATCTGTTATAAAACTTTTCTTAATTTTAGTACATGGGAGAAGAGAAGACAAATACCAAGAGAAAAAAAAAGAAAGAATATACATATAAACTTAAATAAATACCTGTAAATAGTTGCAAAAAAAAAAAATAACAGCTGTTAAAAGTGAAGGAAGTGATGTAAGTTAATTACTCATTTTAAAGGCTCTAAACCTCAATACTGTTGAGTCAGAACAGACTCTTGGCTACCCCTCCATTGGATTTTCAAAGGCTGTAAGCTGTGTAAGAGTAAATTTCCCATCTTTCTCCCTAGGAAGTAGCTGGTAATTTATTTTTTTTCCCTGTTGTGTACCATTGAATTGGATTTTACTGGCTCAGGAGGAGAATGTCCTTCCTTCTTTAGCAGAGCATCTGGTGGATTCAAACTGTGCCCCTTTGGGATTACAATGCAACTTCTTACCTATAGGCCACCAGAGTTCCCTGGTAGCTGGCAAATTTGAACCACCTGTCTTTACATTGGCAGCACAGTTTCTTAACTACCAACTCACCAGCTCCCCATCCCAAGTATACAAAAGCTAAAAATGAAAATCTTTTATGTATTAATCCCTTATGAAAATGTTGTGTATAATCCTGCTACTTTTTAAATTACATATGTGATTATATATTTGTTTAAAAATGTTTGTGAAAAGATGATCATATTATACATATTGCTCTGCAATTTGCTTTCGCAAGAAATAAAAACAATATTATTGAGTCATAGAGTCTGACATTAATAATCATTCAGAAGGTGGGGAAATTATAAAATGGGTGTGGGGCGAGTGTAGAAATAGGAAAAGGTAGTTTTGAAGGCTCACAGTATGGATTTGCACCGGCCTGTGAAGAGACAGAGATCACTAGAGACTCAGACAGCTGATTGCTGTTGTTGTTGTTGTTATGTGCTATCGAGTCACCTGCAATTCATAGCGACCTTATGTACAACAGCGCTATACCCTGCTCTATCCCTTGCCAATCTTATCGTCTCCAACATACCTATCCCCATTACCCCAGTTACTGAATGAATCCACCTCATCTAGGGTCTTCCTCTCCTGTGCTGTCCCTCCAGCCTCCCAAGCATGACATCAGCTGATTAGGGGTTGGATACAGGGCAAGGTTTCATATTAATTCATATTTGTTAATAGGAAATTTGACCTGACCTTGTTTGTTGTTGTTCTTGTTGTGTACCATTGAGTTGCTGCGATGCATAGCGACCTCATACATTATCTCTCAAACCTGTTGTATCTTGAGCCAATCTCATCATCTCTGACATGCCTAATCCCATTTCTCCAGTCACTGAGTCATCTCATCCTGGGTCTTCCTCTCCCACACTATTCCTCAATCCTTCCAAACTTGATATCCCTATGCAAGGACTTTTCCCCCTGGCAACATAACCAAAGTATGTCAGATGAAGAATCAAAATCCTTACCTCCAGGGAGCAGCCTGGTTCTACCCTCTCTAGGACAGCTTTCATAGTTCAAAAAGTCATTTCTAGATTCGTCTTGAAATACAATGTTGTGAGTGATAGGATAATATTCATACACATACAAGGAAGTCAAGTGAATACCATCATCATTCAAATCTATGCACTAACAACCAGAGTCAAAGAGGAGGAAATAGAAGATTTCTATTAACTTTTGCAGACAGAGATTGATCAAACATGCAATCGAGATGCATTAATAATAATGGGTGGCTGGAATGCAAAAGTTGGGAATAGAGAAGAAGGATCAGAAGTTGGAAAACATGGACTTGGTGACAAAAACGAAGCTGGAGATAGAATGATAGAATTTTGCACAATCAACTACTTATTCATTGCAAATACATTTTATACGAAACATAAATGCAGGCTATACACATGGATTTTACCTGGTGGTATGCGTAGGACTCAGATCGCTTACATCTGTGGAAAGAATCACTGGAGAAGCTTAATATCAGCTGTGAAAACTAGGCCAGGTGCCAATTGTGGAACAGACCACCAACTACACATATGCTAGTTCAAGCTGAAGCTGATGAAAATTAAATCAAGTCCATGGGGACCAAAATTTTAGTTTGAGTCTATCCCTCCTGAATTTAAAAACCATTTCAGGAACTGGTTCAAGGCCTTGAAAACTAATGAGCGAGACCAGATGAGCTGTGGGAAGATACCAAGAATATAATCCAGGAAGAATGCCAAAAGTTTTTGTAAAGACAGGAGAAAGAAAAGGCCAAGATGGTTGCCAGAAGAAACTCTGAATATTTCACTAGAGCACCAAGAAGCCAAAGCAAAGGGAAGAAATCAAGATGTTAAGGAGTTGAACAGAAGATTCCAAAGGGCAGCAGGGGAAGAAGAAGTATTACAATGAATTATGCAAGGAGCTGGAGTCAGAAAATCACAAGAGTTGGACTTGCTTAGCATTTCTTAAGCTGAAGGAACTGAAGAACATATTCAAGTCTCATGTTGCAATACTTAAGGATGCTTTGGGCAAAATATTAAATGATCCAGGAAGCATTAAAGAAGATGAAAAGAGCATACAGAGCCATTGTTCCAAAAGGAATTGGTGGACACAGAAGAATTTCATGAAATTATGTCTGAGCAAGAGCCTGTGGTGATGAAGAAAGAAGTTCAAGATGCTCTGAAAGAATAGGCAAAAAACCAAGGCTCCTGGAGTTGATGACATACGAATTGACAATTTCAACAAATAGATGCTGCCCCGGATATGCTCACCAAGTTGTGCTAAGAAATCTGGAGGACAACCTCCTAGCCAACTGACTGGAAGAGATCTATCTATATTTGTTCCAAAGAAAGATGATGTGACAGAGTGCAGAAATTATCAGACAATATCACTGATACTACATGCAAGCAAGATTCTGCTGAAGGTCATCCAAAAACGACTGTAAATTCACATCAACAGAGAACTGCCTGAAGTGCAGGCTGAGTTTAGAAGAGGCTATGGTACGAGGGAAATTATAGCTAGTGCCAGATGGATCTTGACTGAAAGCAGAGTGTGTATCAGAGAAATGTCTGTGTTTCATTGACTATGCAAAGGCATTTGTGTAGATCACAATAAACTGTGGCTGACTCTGAGAAGAATGGAAATCCCAGAACACTTGATTGTGCTTCTGTGAAACCTATACTTGGACCAGGAGGAAGTCATCAGAACAGAACAAGGAAATACTGTATGGTTCAAAATTGTGAAGGGTGTGTGCCAAGGATGTGTCTTATCTCCATATCTTTTCAATATATAAGCAGAACAGATTATCCAGGAGGCTGAGCTCTTTGAGGAGAAATGTGACATCAGGATTGGAGGTAGACTCAACAATCTGCATTATGCAGATGACACAACCCTACTTATGGAAACTGAGGAGGACCAGAAGTGCTTAGTGCAGAAGGTCAAGAACTGCAGTCTTCAATATGGATTGAAGCTCAACATCAAGAAAACCAAGATTCTTAACACTGGTCCGAGTGGTAGCATCATGCTGGATAGTGAAGAGATTGAGATTATCAGCAGCTTCAGTTTCCTTGGCTCTACAATCAACATTTGTGGTACCAGCAGGCAGGAAATTAAAAAGATAAAATGCATTGGGAAAATCTGCTGTCAGAGACCTCTCTAAAGTACTGAAGAGCAAAGATGTCAGTCTTGACTCTAATGTGTACTTGATACAGGCCATGGTTTTGGCAAGTATTTGCTATGCATTAGAAAGCTGGAAAATGACTAGTTGATGCCTTTGAGCTGTAATGCTGGAGAAGAGTATTGAATATACCATGGAATGCTAGGAGAACAAATAAGTTTGTCCTGGAGAGGGTGAATTCAGGCTGCTTCTTGGAGACAAGATTTTAAACTTGGACAGGTTGCAAGGTGGGACCAGTCCTTGGAGAGAGACGTCATGCTTGGGAGGGTTGGAGGGACAGTGCAAGAGAGAAAGACCCTCGATGAGATAGACTGATTCAGTGACTGGGGAAATGGGGGTACGTGTATCAGAGAAAATAAGATTGGCACAAGATAAAGCAGGGTTTAAGGCTCTTATACATAGGGTCACTATGCATCGCAGGTGACTTGACAGCACATAAGAACAACAACAACAACAATGATAAAGACAGACCTGTTTGTTCTTCTGGCAGTCCACGGTATATTCAACACTCTTTTTCACTACTACAACTTAAAGACATTCTCCTATTATCCTTTGGTATTGTCCAGCTCTTGGATGAATAGTACGTAATTGTGAAGACCATGGCCTGCATCAGAATGATATTGTTGCTCTTTAGTGCGCTATAGAGGTCCCTGAACCATGCAGTGTTACCGTGCTCTGTTCTGATTACTGCCTCTTGGTCCAAGTATAGGTTTCGTATTAGCACAATTAAATGTTCTGGGATTCCCATTCTTCTCAGAGTCAGCCACAGTTTGTTA
>NW_006399753.1:38391036-38434473 GCF_000299155.1 Elephantulus edwardii
GCGGTGCGGTTGGCGCAGGATAGAGCAGGGTTTAGAGCTGTTGTGCATAGGGTCGCTATGAGTCGGAAAAGACTCGACGGCACATAACAACAACAACAGAGGTCCCTGATAGCAGACTTTCCCAGAATGATCCGTCTTTTGATTTCCTAACTGCTAATTCCAGGAGTGTTGATTGTGGAACCAAGCAAGCTGAAGTTATCAACAATTTCAATCTCTTCTCAGTTCATCAGGAACCTGCTAATTGGCCCAGTGGTGAGAATCTTTGTTTTCTTGATGTTGAGCTTCAATCCATATTGAAGACTACAGTCCTTGATCTCTAATCCTGATGCCACATTCCTCCTCCACAAGTCCAGCTTCCTGACCTTATTTACATTTCATTTTTATGTTGTTGATTGCCTTCAAATCAAACACAACTCGTAGCGACCCTATGAACAAAAGACCTGGAGCCTCTCTACAATTATTGATATTTATCAAAGTTCATAGCGTTTCCAGAGGCATGTTATTTAGGAAATGGATGTCACTCCTGTATAGCCAGTGGCAAAGTCTAAGGAATGCAGTACTGAGTGCTCGAGAAAGAAGATTCTGTTTACAAACTGGATTAAATCAACAAACCATTTGCTGTCAAGCTGATTCTGATGTACGACCAAGTCATGTCTGCATGGTAGAGATGTTCTCTGTAGGGTTTCCAATAGCTGGTTCTTCAGAAGGAGATTATCAGGCCTTTCTTCCAAGGCATCCTTGAATGGTTTTGAAGTCTGTCCTTCTGGTAAGCAGCTAAGCACAATAATCAGCATGTTGTCTGCACTATATAGGTACTCAGTAAACTAGCTAAAGGATAGAAGACCCAGGACTATGGAAGTTAGATGGTTATACTCTTATGAGCCATGGAATTTTAAAGTAAAATTGAAAAGAATTCATTCATTGTGCAGGGGAATTAAAATCCAGTAAAATTCTCTCTTTCCCCCAAATTCACTGTTGCTCTTTGTTTCTTCTTTTTGTTCCTCCAGCTGGTGTGTCCTGAATTTGGCTGCGATGACCATTGAAACAGAGGAGCAGCTCATCTCCCTCTGGCCGCCCCAATTTCATCTGCATTTCTTTCTGACACAAGCTTGAGGGATGCAGGATTCTTATTAGAATTTAGCAAATAAAATAACAGAACAGGTTTGTACATTCTTTGAAATGAATGGTTGATTTGCCTTTGAATGTTCTTTGTTGGATTTGCAGTATGGAAATGGCACGAGAAAAATGGCTTCATCATGCTGTTCGGATGATTGTGCACAGCAGTGCAGAAATCTTCCTGTTTTGTTCTTGGAGCCTGAGTCTAGATTCAATTTTCCGTTTATCTTGATTGCAAACAAAAACATACAGTCTATACAGATCAGCAGATTCTGCAAAACAGACGTCTGGAAAACAACAAAATCCTAGTTGGTTTTGATTTTAAGTTATATGGGCTTTGTAACTAAGTTAGTGAGAGATACACTTACTGAGTGTGTCTGGAATTCAGTAAGCACTTGTAACATATGGATGAGCGAAGTAAAATAGTTGGTACCAATTATTACCATGAGAATTGAATGCTCCTTGTCATCGCTATCATGTGGATCATATTTCATGCAAAGTTAAGCTTATATTTTTTTCAAAATCAAAGCTATACAATAAATGCATGTACATTGTATCTATTAAATAAGAAAATAAACTTTAAAATTCTGCATTTTATATATTTTAAAACCTAACGAATCTCTAATAGTTAATATCGAAGAAAGCTTCTTCAGTCATACTACATCATGTAAAACCTGGCAGGAAATATGTAGCTTTGCCTGCATCAACTCTGCTCCGTTGTGATGCCACTCACTAGTTCGTTCAATAGTTTCTCCGTGTCAGCCACCGTGCTCAGAGATCCTCACGCATCTTCTCATTTAGTCTTTACATCAAAATCCTTTGAGGTTGATTACACTTTAATCCCTACTTTATAATTTGCTTTATGTAAACCATCAAAGATAAACAGGAAATGGAGAATTGGAGAGATATGCAGTCAATTGGGTTTTGCAGAGTCTTCTGTTCTGTGGCCTACCCTCTGCCCCCAAGTTTCTCTATCCCTCCACCACTCCCAACCGTGGTTTATTTGAAGTAGGATTTTGTTCTCTGATCTCTATGCGTCTTACTCTTGTTCATTCCAGGCTGCCTTATTAACACTCTTAGTTTGAGCTATGCTGAATCTATATCCCCTCATTTATAGTTACCCTATACCATCTAGAGGAAATTTGACTTTATTTATATTTCAATTTGATGCAAGAAGTAAATGGAAAATATGAGAAAGCAGAGCTCAACACATCCAGCCAGCAGTTTATCAGTATCACCATTTGATATTATTTTAGCCAAGGTTCTCTCTCTATAGAATCAAAACCAGTGACACAAATATATATATATATATATATATATAGAGAGAGAGAGAGAGAGAGAGAGATTTGCTTCAAGGAATTTACTCAAATAGCTGTTGGAGGTGGTGAGTTCAAGGCCCCTAGTTTGTGTTACAGACTTAAGATGTGTGCTAGCTTATGGGCTTGTGAGAGTTGTCAAGTTCAAGGACAGAAAAATGTGCAGAATTGAGATTATATATATATATATATAGAGAGAGAGAGAGAGAGAGAGAGAGAGAGAGGTAGATGTCATGTTAAGTTACATTTTTAAGGTAATTACATTATGGAAGAACAACCCTCTCTCATTGTCACAGAGATGAAACTAATTCATAGCTGACTCTCCAATGTGTTTCCAAGCCCACGAATTTCACAGAAGGAGATTTCCCATCTTTCACCTGGGAAACCTCTGGTCTGTTCAAATCATCAGAGAGCTTCAACTTTTTTTTCTTTTTTTTGAGTAAGCAGCACAACGCCCTATGGACTCAGAGCTAGTGTGTAGCCAAACCACAGGGATTCATAGCTTAGCACAAGTGACATAAAACTAACCATCAGATGTCTAAAGAATATTAGTAATTAACTGAATATGGTCCCAAGCGGGCTTCCATGTCCTTTTGAATTTGCTTTTTTAGTTGTTTTATTCCAGTCAATGCCTCACATTCTATCAAGTTCCCGAAGCACAAACCTAGTCAGTCTACTGCTCCTTTTTCATCACTTTCTATTTGCAAGCATTTACCAAGTTCTACCAATCTTGCTTCCTAAAGTAGCTTTCAAATTTTCCCACTGACAAGAGTTGCACTGTCAACCAAAAGACATGTGATTTGAATCCACGAGCCGCTCTGTGGGAGAAAGATAGACAATGCTCTCCATTGAGATTTGTTGTTAGGTGCCTTAAAGTAGATTACTCATAGTGACCCTGTGAACAACAGGTCTGAACCCTATCCTGTCCTGTGCTGTCCTTATCATCTCTGACACGCTTGAGCCCATTGCTGTTGTCCCTGTATCAGTCCATCTGGTTGAAAGCTTTCCTCTTTTTCATCAATGCTCTACCTTTCCAAGCATGATGTCTTCTCCAAGAAATAACCTTTCCTAGCAACATGCCCAAACTATGTGAGATGAAGCTTTGCCATCTAAGGAACACTCTTGGCGGCACATCCTCTAAGACATATCTTTTAGTTCTTTTAGCAGTCCATGGGACATTCAGTTCTCTTCTCTAGCACCACAGATCAAAGGCATCAATTTGTCTGTCATCCTTATTCATTGTCTAGCTTTCAGATGTATAGTAAGTGACCAAAAAGATCATGGCCTGAATCAGGCATTCTTTAGTCTTCAAACTGCTCAAAAGAGCTCCTTAATCTTCAAATTGCCCATGTGATTTACAGCCTCTGAAAACCCACTGGAGTGTCAGCCATGACTTGGTTCTGATTCGATGTTCATAAAAACATCATAACATCACTTTATAATAGATCTCTACCATATTATACTGGTTTGCTGCCTTAATCTCCTTGTAAAATATTTAAGATAATGGAGTATGCATATTTTGAAGTCATCTGTTTGCTTTATTGACTATTTCTTTCACTCACAAATTTCTTTCATTGCTGTTGGATCAGAACCGACTCATAGCTGACCCACCAGTGAGTTTTCAACAGCCGTAAATTCACCAGGAGGAGATCATACATTTTCGCCCTAGAAGCAGCTGGTGGGCTTGAACTGTCCTTGGGTTGGCAGGGCATTTTCTTATCCACTAGGCTGTCCTATTTTATCTATGAGTTAATATAGTTCTTCTCTGTCACTGATTTGGTTTTTCTCATGTTTCTGTTGATCACTGGGTTTGTTTTCTTTTTAATCTTCTGAGCTTTGGTGGTGTGGTTAGTCAGTAGGAAGTTGTACTGCCAACCCACAGGGAGGGGCTCCCAATCGAAAGATGTTCAGTCTCCTCCTGTGTGATTGATAGCTCCTGAGAACCTACTCAGCTATGAGTGAGGTCTAACTCAACTGCAATGAGTTTTGAGCTTTTTCTTGAGGATCTCTGTTCTATAAGCCCTTCAACTGTGAGGAAAGTCTGATATAGGAGCATGGGTATGGTATGCCTGACCTTGTAGCTATTTTGGTACTATGAATGTTATTGATGGGGACAGTTTCCCTTTATGAGTTGGACAGAAGTAAACTAGGCCACTCTCATGTTATTGTTGCTCATATTGCAATAATGCAAGTCATTACTTCAATACAACCAATTGACATTTTAGGAGGCTCCAAGTCCAAATCCCAGGTACCAGCTTTAGGAAAAGTTTTCTCTCTCTGGCAATTCTGGAGTAATGTCCTTGTTCCTGAGCTTCTGCTCTTGCACCGTCATCCTGTGGCTTATTGTCCCTTCTCTTTCATTGGAGTTCCTGGTGTGCAGAGCTGGTTAAAGACCAGGTGAGGGCAATGTTTCTACTAGATCTGGTATGCTGGTTTTCCTCACTTGGCCCTAGGGTTTGTGGCCCTTGGACCTGAAGCAGAGGTGGCTGGAAAATCTTTTCTTCCTTGCCACAACTTGCCTGCTATAAACCAGGATCTGTCAGTCAAGCTTGGTGGAATTTGAAAGGATGGGGCTTTTACTCATCTTTTCCATGTTATTGTTACATGCTGTGAAATCACTTCTGATTCATAGCTACCCTATATATTAATGCAGTATTATCCTGGCCAATATTAATAATCTCCACTGTGCTTAAGCCCATAATTGCAGTCACTATTATCAATCTGTCTTACCAAAGGTCTTACTCTTTTTGCTGACTCTCCACTTTTTCCATGCATGATGTCCTTTGCCACGAACTGACCACTTGACAATATGCTCAAAGTATGTGAGACAAAGTCTTATCAATCTTGAAATCTGGATGCACTTCCATCAAGACATATATTTTCATTCTTTTTATTTACCAGAATGAAGCAGAATCTGCATATCATATAATATAAAAAAAAACTCAAAGTGGATAAAAAACAAGATCATAAGTGGTTAAAACACATGACCATAAGTGTCATAAGAGACAAAATGGGACCAAACTTAGAAGCTGTAGCCTATGACATAAAAAGGCTTGCAAATATAGCAAAAAAAATATTGCAGAACTAGGAAAAATTTCAGGAAGTACCATATGAACTGGAGCCAAAGGTAATGAGGGAGGAAGTGGCAACTGCACTGAAGGTATTGGCAAAAAATAAGGCCCCAGGAATCGATGAGGTACCAATTGACTTATTTCAATTAACAGATGCAACATTGGATACACTCACCAGTCTATGCTAGGAAATTTAGAGGACAGCTGTCTGGCCAATGGATTGTAAGAAGTCCATATTTATTACCATTCCCAACAAAAGTAATGCAACAGAATGTGGAAACTATCATTAATACCACATGCAAGCAAGATACTGCTGAAGATCATTCAAAAACAGATAGGATAGCACATAGATGGGGAACTTCCAGAAGTTCAAACAGGATTTAGAAGAGACTGTAACACCAGGGATATCACTGCTGATATCAGATGGATCCTGGCTGAAAGTAAGGAATACCCAAAGTATGTCTATTTTTTAATTTTATTGACTATACAAAAGCATTTGACTGTGTGGATCATAACAAATTATGGCTAACATTGAGAAGAATTGGAATCCCAGAGCACTTAATTGTGTTCATGAGAAACCTGTATGTAGACCAAGAGGTTGTTATGCGAACAGAGCAAGGGAACACTATGTGGTTTAAAATTAAGAAGGATATGCTTAAGGGTTGTTTTCTCCCTCAATACCTATTCAATCTGTATGCTGAGAAAATTATTCTAGAAGTTGACTCTATTAAGAAGAATGTTGCCTCAAGATTGGAAGAAGACCCATCAATAACCTGTGTTATGCAGTGACACAGTCTTGATTGCTGAAAGTGAGGAAGACCTGAAGCACTTCCTGCAGAAGATCAAAGAATACAACCTTCAATATGGATTGCATTTCAACATCAAGAAAACAAAGGTTCTTACCACTAGGCAACATCATGACAGATGGAGAAAAAATGTAAACTGTCAACAACTTCATCTTACTTGGATTCACAATCAACATCCTTGGTATCAGCAGTATGAGAAAATCAGAAGACATATTGTATGGGGTAAAGTCTGCTGTTAGGGATCTCTCCAAATTATTGAGGAGTAATGATGTTAGTTTGAGGACTAAGGTGTGTTTGATTCAGGCCATGGTATTTCCAATTAATTGCTATGCATCTGAGAGCTGGACAATGAATAAGGATGGAAGAAGAATTGATGCCTTTGAGCTGTGGTGTTGGAGACGAGTACTGAATATCCCATGGACCTCCAAAAGAACAAACAAATATGTCTTGCAGAAGGTGCATCCAGAGTGCTCTTTGGAGGCACGGGTGATAAAGCTTTGCCCCACGTACTTTGGACATATTGGTAAGAGTGACTTTTCCTTGGAGAGGGACATGATGCTTGGAAAAGCAGAGGGTGGGCAAAGGAAAGGAGGATCCTCAACCAGGTAGATTGACATGGTGACTTCTGCCATGGGCTCTAGTGTGTCAGGAAGTGTGATTTGCCCCACGCAACACATTTAATTTCTTGACGGCTGCTTCCATAGGTGCTAACTTCTTCCTAATTTTCGGTCCTGGAATGGTTGTCCTTGAAACTCAGCTTCCTTTATGAGGCAGTAGAGGCCACATCGAGAAGCAATACATTGTTCTTTCTGACATCTCCAGCCAAATTCCTGGCCAGCATGAACTGTAAGTGAATAAGCTCCAAGTGATTCCTATAGCTTTTGAATTACTCACCTAAAGATTCAGATATTGTGAGCAGAGACAAACTGTCCCATTATGACCTGAATTTATAACCAAAGAATATCTGAGGATAATGATGACTGTTTCATATCACTAAGTTTTGGAGTCATTTGTTACAGTCATAGCAATTGAAATGCAAGAAAAGATAAAATTGGGTTAAACTAAAAAAGCCCAAACCCTTATTGTAAAGTTTATTTCAACCCATAGTTTCTCATTAAGACAGAGTCGAACTAATTTCCCCAGGGTGTTTGTAAGGCTGCAAGCTTTATAGAAGCATTCTGCCACATCTTTCTTCTGTCAAATGACTGATAGGTTTGAAACTCAGACCTTTCTGACAACAGCAAAGTGCTTTTAACCACTGTGCCACTTACGGAAGTCACAACTTTAGCTCTTCAGTACAAACTAAAAGGTTGATAGTGATGGTGTGAACTTAGTCACAGGCTCCTCAGGAGAAAGTCTGGGGTCACCTGCTTCTAAAAGGTGACAGCTATGAAGACTCTACAGAGGACAGTTCTATTTTGCAATACATGGGGTTGGTGTGAATCAGAATCAATTAAACAGCATAATGAACCCTCTCATCTATCTCTTGGACAAGCTGGGTCCTCACTCATCACATTGTAGAATATACATTGGGTTATTGATAATAAAGAATAATTCAGCAGAGCTGGGAAAAAACAACCCTCTCTATGTCCTCTTAACATTTATACATTTCTTAAGAGAAAATTTGGTTGGTTTGTTGCAAGACTGTGCTCTTATGAGAGGAGTTTTCCTTGTGACAGCAGAGGCTGCTGGACCTTCTGTACCTCTTATAGGTAAGATACTGTTCTTATTGTAAGTGTGGTAACAAGTGTGGCTCTCTACAATTGTGATGACTTGAAGCTTAAAGGAATTGACTACTAACTGAAAGGTTAGCAGTTTGAATTCACCAGCCTCTCCAAAGGAGAAAGCTGTGGCAAGCTACTTTTATAAGAATTTACAGCCTTGGAAACTCTATCGGACACTTCTACACCATCCTAAGGGATCATTATGAGGCAGAAGAAAGCTAACAGCAGTGGCATATGACAAACACTTGAGACTTCCTAGAGGTATGTTGATTTCAGATGAACAAAAGCACTCTTCTCTTTCTTGCTCTCTCTTTGTTTTTAAACTTGAACTTCACTAGTAACAGTGTCTTTGACACAGAATAAATCCTCAATAACTGTTGATTCATTTTATCCATTTGTCCACTTGTCAAGGCCTTCATTTTCCCCCTTTTGTTGATGCCTTTGAACCTCCATCTTTAATGCATTCAGCGATACATGGTTTTCATCTTTAAAAACAACCTTTACACCAGCTTTCTGCTTTATTTTCTCTTCTCAAAAAGTCTTCATTTTCTTTTTTGACCCACTCTCTCTTCTTTCTTAATACTTGACCTTGGATCTTCACTTTGCAATTCTTCATGAGACTGGTATCTATAAGGTCTTGTTATTTTTTTTTTTTCTTTGCCTCTGGCTTCTTCCTTAGCTTTTGTCTGCTTTCTTCCATTTCCCTCTTTTATATTAAGAAGGAGCTCTGGTGGCTGAATGGGTAAGGGATTGTACTGTCCATGCAAAACTGGCAATTTGAGTTCACCAGTCTCTGTGGGAAAAACATAGGCAATTTACAGCCTCTGAAAACCTACTGGAGAATCAGCTAAGTCAATTCTGACTCAATGGCAATGAGAGTGAGTTTTTCTCTTAATAGAATGGTTTTTTTCTACTTCTAAAATCTACTGTAGCTATTTTATTCCTAGAAACATTTTTACACTTTAAAAGGTTTCTTACTTTTATGTGATGTGAATTTAATTTCAATAAAAATAAATTTGTAATTATAAATATACTTACATATAATTATAAAGGGAGCTCTGATGGCCTCCTGGGCACATTTTGCTGCCAACCCAAAGGCAGGTGGTTTGAATCCACCAGCTGCTCTGCAGAAGAAAGATGAAAAATCTTCTCCTGTGTGATTTTGCTGCTTCAGAAAGCCTGCTTCAGGCTCTGGTCTGACTTGGTTCTGACTCAATGATACATAACAACTACTTTTCCAAGAATAAGATATTTTTCTGAGCCCTATTTCTCCTCACAACATAGTTTTCCAAGCACCCGGCCCTCCTGACAACATGTCCAAAGTATGTGAGACATTGTCTTACTATCTTTACCTTTAAAGAGGACACTGGCTGCATTTCTTTTTTGTTCTTTTGGAAGTCCATTATATATTCACTACTCTTAGCCAACATCACAAACCCAAGGCACCAATTCTTCTTTGATCTTCTTTGTTCTTTATTTCATTTCATATGCATATAAAACAACTGAAAATATTAAGGCTTGAGTTAGGTGCACCTTAGTCTTTAAACTAACACTCTTACTCATTAGCAAATTAAAGAGATCCTGGACAGCAAATTTGCCAAAAGCAGTAAGTCTTTTAATTTCTTGACAGCTACTTCCATGGATGGTGACAATGGAGTCAAGTAAAATGAAATTGTTGGCAACTACAATCTTTTCTCCATCTGTCATAATATAATCCAGCTGTGAGGACTCTTTTCTTGATGTTGAGGTATAAACCATACCGAAGGCTTTGATCTTCTTTAGTAAATGCTCCACGTTTTAAGAGGCAGATTGCCAGGTGTTCCATGTTAGCATCTGAAGGCTTGTCTATTGCTTCACCAACGTGCTCCCTCACTGCAGCACTCAAAGTGATTCTCCATGGGGTTATTCAGACTGTAAATTTTTACAGGACTGCCCACATTTCTTCCATGTACCAGCTGGTGGATTTGAACCTCTGTCCCTTTGGTTAACAACTTAACTTGTAACACACCGCACCACTAGAGTTCCTAATGTACAACTAAGTGTCCCCCAGAAGTCAGGTTTCCCAGGCATTTATTCCTTTGCCCATACATGTTTTGTGGCTGGTTTTCAACCTTGTCGACTCACCTTGTGATGGAATGTCAAAGGAAAATGCTATGTTATGTACCCAGACCCAGTAGTGTGACTTATAGACTCTTTACATTCAAAAAACCACTGATTCCCTTTCTCTTTCTCTCTAGAGAGCTTTCCCTACAGGTTTTTAGAGGGAAGGTTTCTTTTGGCAATATGTCATATATTGGGAAGGGAGGAGAAACTAGTAAAGAAAGCATGAACAGTGAGCCACTCACTCATCAATAATAAAACAAATTTGTTCTTGAAAACAATGTACTTGTATTTTGTAAATAAACTAGTTGTTGTTGTTGTTTGATGGCCTGGAGTCGTAGACAACTCATAGTGACCCTATGAACAGAAGGCCTGAGCACTGTTCATACATAGAGTTTCCGGAGGCAAGCCATTTTGGAAGTGGATGCCGCTCCTGCTTCCAGGCTTGATTTAGTCGAGAAGCTCCAGCCAACACTGTCCACCATGGGTACCCATTACCAAGATTGGCACATCACCGTCACAGTCTTCAGCATCACAGCAACCACGAGTTACCTCTGTACAGCAACTAACTCAGTCTTCTAAAGACAAACACAGCATAAGGCCATTATTGTAATAATAGAAGGATAACTAGTAAAGCATATATGGGAGCTCAAGAAGAAAGGGATAGGAGCAGAGGGGTGAGGATAGGTAGGGGCTAAACCACAGGGTTGCCCAGCTTGGTGGGTTGAAGGGGGAAGGAAATTGGGGGGAAAAGAAAGAAAAGAAACCCGAATTTATTCCTATTAGTCTTTCTTATTAGCTCTTTTCTAGTAAGCGTGAAGGATTTCCTAGTAGAGCAAATGGTCAATGTACTTGCTGACAACAAAAGGCGAGTGGTTTGAGTTGACCCAGAGATGCTTTGGAATAGAATAGACTTTAACATCTATTTTAGTAATTGAATGTGAGCATTGGTATTCACTGCAAATACATGCATATAGTAAAGCTAACAGGGCAAATTATATATATTTCTTAATCATAATCAAACACCCTTAGGGAATGAGTCCTAGAGCTTTAGAAAAACTATAGTATGTAATTATGTAAAGATCAACTAGCATAAAACAACCGATGAGGCAAATACACCCTACATTGTTAAAAACAACTGAGGGGTTAAAAGCTTGTAAAAGGCCATCTGAATTGCATCTATTGGTCTTTCCCTGCCTGGAGCAAAAAAGAGTGAAGAAAATCAAAGGCACATGAAAGCAATTAGTATTCAGCACTAATAGACCTTGTTGTTGGTGTGTATCTATATTTACCTAAAGCGATCCTGCAGTGAGTTTTCAGAGGAAGTTAATCTACAGCAGGAGATTGCTAATCTCACCACTTCCCTATCCCCCCACCTCGCCCCTCCCCATCTCAGAGCAGCTTGTGGACTTGAACTACATGCCTTTGGCATTGCAGCACAGCTTCTTACCACTAGGCCACCAGCCTCCATTTTTTAGCAGGTACTCTGGCCTCACTTACTTTCCATTGATTTGGGTTTGTATTGGATTTGTAGGAGAAATTTCCAACAATTGACTCCAAAGTTTGCAAACTCAATCTATTTAAACTCAGAACTTTTTAGAACTTTACTGCTATTGTTTAAAGGATAGTAGAGATGTTGTTAGGAGCAATTGAGTTGACAGTGACTCACAGAGACTCTGTGAACAACAGATTGACACCTTGCCCTATCCTGTGCCATCCTCATAACCCCTGTCTTACTCAAGACCAGGGTTGTAGGTACTGTGTTAGTCCATCTCTTTGAGGGTCTTGCTTTCTTCCACTTACCGTCTACTTTTTCAAACTTGTCTTTTTCCAAGGACTAGGGCTTCCTGACAAAATGTCTAACATGTGTGAGAGGAAGTTCAAAGGATAGATTCTGGAAATCAGAAAGTATTGTAATTAAAGAAAACTGTCTCTCAAGTGTTCAGCAGAAAGAAATCGATGTTTGATCAGAGTTGAGCCCTCCCTAGGCCTGAGATCTCTGCAAGGCTGAGAGCCAGAGGAGGCAGACAGAATAGTGTATTTGTTCTGTGCTTTGGCAAGTGATTAGGAGTGGAGGAAAAACACACAAATCCCCTCTTTCTCCTCATCCCAAATTCACAACCACTAGTCCTTTTGGTCTAGGAACAATCTTAGACCAGCTGGGGTAGATTGACTGTGGAGAGGAGACATTTTCTTTCCAGAAGGTAAAGGAAAGAGGAATGAATTGCTCTTGAGTTTTGGGCTCTCTGCCAACAGGCAGCCTCTCAGTTCCTTGGCTACCAGGCGCTGGCCATGTGATGTGTGCAGGCAGAGGAAGGTGACACATTAACATTGCAGGTTCCACAAGAAGCACGCTGCCCCCAGGAAAAACCCTTGGTAATATAAAAGAGGGAAAATCTGGGATACGCCTCTCTCAGAATGAAGGCTCCTGGTGAAGAAAATGGGCCAGAAGAGTTGCTTCCTGGGTATGAAATCGCTGTAAATTGAGGTGGAGGATTTGCTGGCTGCTTGAGGCTTGCTTTCTCTCCTTTATTATAGAGTCACCTATCTAATGACCATCAGACACATGTTTTTCTTCCTTGGACTGTGCAGCTTAAATGCTAACAAATTCTAAGCTTCAATACTTTTTAAAAAATTGATAACATTTCTTAGGTATCATCCTGCTGTTTCAGCATCACTTGCCTCATATGTGTCACACTTATTATGATGACAGCTTAATTTAGTTTACTTACATTTTATGATGACTACTTCTAGATATCCCCAAGTCATCAACAAATTCTCTTCCCTGTTGAGCTGTAGGATGGCTTTTTTTCTTTCTCTTTTTTCTGGGAAGGTTCTGGGAAATAGCTAATTCCAGCAATCATTTGCTGGTTTCTAGTAATTTCTTTCTCCATTCTAGGATAACAATTCGATTCCCCATCTAATGGTGGCTTAGAGACATTTTTTTTCTTTTAAACTTGTGGTTGGAGTGTGTGTACACATTTATTTGGGGGAGAATAAACATGAGCAAACTTTTATTTGCAAGATTTTTACCACATTTATCTCTCCACAAAGATTGGAAATGTTTTTAATCTCAGTGTTGATTCTTAGCTTTTATGATATTTATGCTCTTAATAGAAAATGTGCTTATTTATTGTCATATGCCTGTGACTTAAATATTGAGCCTTTCAATATAAGAAATTTCTCCCATTTTTATTGTATGGAGAAAAATGTGCACTTTCTGGGCATAATTCTTAATATAAATATGGTGCATCTTAATTTTTTGTAATAAATCATGACTAAAATATAGACCTCTGAGAATAACAATAACAGCTAATTTCTTTTTAACAGCGAATTCATTTTTAACAGTTATTTGTAGATAAGTGTAGTTTACAAATTATACATGATCTCATTTGATATTCACAAAAATCTAACAAGGCAAAATGGATTAATTGTTTTGTTTTTATTATGCATTCAGCAAATATGTATTGATTACAGAGCACATTCCTACTGAGTGTGTCGCTGTAGTGAACAGAACAAGAAGGCTTTGGTACCTACCTCACGGAATTCATAATCACATTCTAGGAGCAGGACAGATATTATTAACAGTCTCATCAACAATCTGCATAGTGCATATGACCCAACCTTACTTGCTGAAACTAAAGGGCCTGAAGCATTTGCTACAGAGGATCAAGAACTATAGTTTGCCGCATATATGGATTGAAGCTGAACATCAAGAAAATGAAACTTCTCACCACTGGACCAGGATCATGATGGAAATGCAATTGAGAATATTAACAGTTTCGGCTTACTTGGTTCCACAATCAACGCTTTTGGCATCAGCAGTCAGAAAATCAAAAGACAAATGGAATTAGGAAAATCTACTGTCAGGGACCTCTCCAGAATGCTGAAGAGCAATGATGTCAGTCTAGAGACTAAGGTGCACATGATTTAGGCCATTACCCTCTAAATTACTTGCTATGCATCAGAGAGCTAGACAATGACCAAAGATGATGAAAGAAGAATTAATACCTTTAAGTTGCTGTGTTGGAGAAGAGTAATGATCATACTATGGATTGCCTAGAGAACTAACAGATCTGGCCAGGAAAGGGTGAAATCTAGCTACTCCTTGGAGGCAAAGATTTTGAGACTCTATCTCACATACTTTGGTCATGTAGCCAGGAGGGACTAATCTTTGGAAGAGTCCAGGGACAGTGCAGGACAGGAAGACCTAGATGAGATGCACTGGGATAATGAGGCTAGGTATGTGAGACAGTGATATTGACTCAAGATAGAGCAGAGTTCAGAGCTGTTATGCATAGGGTCACTATGAGTTGTAGTTGACTTGACACATAACAACATGTTAGGTTAGCAGACTTAAGGAAGAAATCAGAGAAAAAGAAAGTTTAAAGCAGCTTTATCAAAGGGGTGGTAGGGGAGCTCTCGGGTGAGGTTCTTCATTCTGAAGATGCAGAAGAGGGAAGTCACACTGTGAATTTATTGGGGAGGGTTTTTATAACAGAGTCTTTAAGGAGGGACAGTCCATTGTGATTTATGGTTCATTTGTTAGTTCTGCCAGGTGGATGGGGCCATTCACTCTTCTTGTCGATGTGTGTATTCTTTAAATTCTTCATTCTCCCCCTTGGCCCTCCTGTTTGGACCTAACACAACATTGTTTTTAAAAGAAACCAGATTTCAGATTAAATTGACCCAGTTTTACAAAATCTCTGGGAACTCACATGAAACTTTCCAATCATATTGAGGAAAGATGGCAGAGAAGAAAGTTAAACTCCATGATACCTTCCTGGGACATTTTGCACAGAAGGTACTAGAAGTTGTGTGTGAGCAGTTAAGAAAACAATTTTCCAAAGGTGGGATTATTTTGGAAAGAATCTAAGGGATAAAAATTTATAATCTCACTTAATTACATTAAGGTGGTAGTCTCTTTTCTGATGCATGGCTTTTGAGTTTATACATACGCAGAACTATTTTCCCCCCAGCCAACCTCTGGATGGAAGTTTTATACTTACTCCTCTAAAATGAGATTAGATCCACTCAGTTTTTTCTGTGATGGATCTAGAGTGTTTTCAAATGCTTAAGAAACAATTGATAATATCATGGCTTAGATCAGGTGCACTTAAGTCTTTAAACTGATACCTTTTTCCTTTAGCACTTGGGAGAAGTACTTGAGGGGAGACGTATTGCATTGGGAAAGTCAGCTGTGAGGGACCTCTCAAGAGTACTGAAGAGCAACAACGTCAGGCTGGAGACTAAGGTGCACCTGATCCAGGCTATCGTCTTCGCAATTAGGTGCTATGCATGGGAGAGTTGGGAGAGTGGAAAGATGGCGCAAGAGAGGAAGACCCTCAATGAGATGGATCGATTCTGTGAGTGGAGTGGTGGGAATGAGTGTGTTTGAGATGGCAAGGTTGGCACAGGATAGGGCGGCTTTTAGGACTCTTGTACATATGAGTCGCCAGTGACTTGATGGCACATAACAACAACCACCACCCACCTTTCGATGTCTTTTTTTATTTTAACCAAAAGTGATGATTTTTTTTTAACTTCCACGAGACATAATAAACCCATTATTCGGTGGAATATTACTCAGACACCAAGTGAAAGGAAGTCCTAATTCATGCACTAGCATGGATGAACCTTGGCAATATGCTTTTTAAATTATTAGGTTTTTTTTATTTTAATGAACATTTACAGAAATTTTGGATTTCCATTCATTCATTGTTGCATTATTCTCCCTTCCCATGGTTGCTACCATTGGGGTTGAGTTTTTAATTATCTAGTCAGTAGTTACCTCTACAGCATAATCTCTTACACCTGGGAATTGCTACCATCTTGAAAGTGAAAAGTCCTAAAGAGGTCTATAATTGTCCATGTCTCCCTGGGGTTCTAGAGTGTCCAGAGGAAGCCTCCATCTAGGTAAGGAGATTACACACACACACACACACACACACACACACACACACACACACACACACGGAGAGTTAAGGAGAGAAGGAGTAATGTGAAGGGGAGCAGAGATGGCTCAGAAGAAAAATTGGTGTTGACAATTAAGCTATTAGGAGGAACAAGGAGAACTTGCAGAGGTGAGGTAACTAGACATCTCCCTCCCTCTGCCTTCCCTCCTCCCCCCTCCTTCTCTGCTCCTTCCCCACATCTCCCTTCTTTCTCTCTCTTTCCTCTGCCTCTCTCCTCTTCCTTTTCCTTTCTCCCTCCCTCTTCTCTTCCTTCTTTTTCTTTCTCTGTCCTCTCTCTTCCTATTTTTTTCTCCTCCTCTCTCCTTCTGTCCAATAAAACCTAATTGAGGTGACTTTTACACTTAAAAGAATGACTTCTTCCCCTGCAGTCTTTAAGGCAAAATTCTTTCTTTCTACTTCAGGTTGGCAATTCCAGACAAATGGGAAAAAAGAAAGAAAGAGGATTTGGCCTCTTGCCTCCACTATCCACTCCAATTTTAACTCTGAAGGTAGGTTGCCAGTGAGAGAGGGACACTTTGGGCATGTTGTCAGGAAGGGCATTCCTTGGAAAAGACATTGTGCTGGGAAAAGTCGAGGGTCAGAGAAAGAGAAAAAGGTCCTCAAAAAGATAGATTGACAGTGATTCTAACAATGGGCTTGGGCATGTTTGAGATCTTGAGTATGGTTCAGGAGAGAGCAATATTCAGCTGTTTTTCTTGGGGTGGTGGATGTAAGTCTTATTCAACTCAATGTTGCAGGACAACTTGGTGGGAGTGCCAACAGTCAATTTGTTTGGGTGGAGATTGGTGTCTACTCAGAAGTACTACGGAAGAAAGATCTGGTGATCTTCCTCATGGAAGTCATTGAAAGCCCTGTGGGACACAGTCCTGCTTTGACACACATGAGGGTTGGAGTGGCAACTTAACAACAACTTGTTTTTAGACTGAAAATACCTTGAGAGAAGTCTTGAGAGCACAGGGCTTTGGCTGAAGACAACAATAATACAATAGACGTGTTTTTGGCTGTTGGTGATGCTGGTTGGGCAGGTTGTCTTTAAAAAATTGCTTTTACTTCTCCCAACTCAATTTTGGTTGTTTCTTTACTAAAGAAATCAGTCCTCCTCTTCCTAATAAAATCTACTTGGATGATTTTTGAATATTGAGTGGAGTTTTGCTTTTATAAAGTAAGCTTTCAGGGCAACTGGGATACAGAATAAAGACAGAAGTCCTTATTTATAGTTTAAATTATTATATGGCAGTTGACAATTGTATATTGATTTGAAAAGTCTTGTCTTCAGGGGTAGAAAAACAAGATTAGAGTTTATCTCTGACTTTAAGGCTTTCTAATGGCCCTGTAATTCAGGGCTTATCTCTTTGAATGCACAGGTCTTTTAAAAATGTAAATCTTTTCCTGCCTATGGTAGTTGCTGTCCTCTGGGTCAGATAGAGCTAAGTTAATGAGAATATATATATTATTTTCAATTCTTCTTAGGAGCAGAAGGCAAAAATTTGAATAAACCTCTCTGATCTAGATTTTCTGATTTAGTGTAATTAACTTGATGCTCTGTTTATGTGTCGGATTTATTTACATAAACACAAAAGGAAGTGATATGTCACATAAAGACCTCTTTATTGTATGCTCAAAAGGCCTGTGGATGGTACACGGAGTTTGTGCTAGGCTGCTAACATAAAAGGTGGGTTATTCAAGCTCACTATCAGTGCCCTTGGTCTTTGCAAAGATTATTACATTTTGCTTTGTTACACTTGTAGTTGCCATGAGTTGGAATTGGAACACCAATGAGGTGTTTTTTTGTTTGTTTGTTTGTTTTGTTTTTGTTGGATTTTTGCTTAGCAAAATAAAGAATTGTAAGTTAATAATGCTAGGAAGTAAACTTGTGTCTGTGATTCCTTTGCCAAGTCTATAACCAAACTAAAAACCATTGCCTTTAGTCAATTCTGACGCACAGCAACCCTATAGGACGGAGCAGAACTGCCCCTTTGGGTTTCCAAGACAGTTAATATAATTAATGTCCATGGAAGAAGCAATAAGGAAATAAAAAAATTTGCATGTTCCCATGTTGCACTGGGAAAATCTGCTGTCAAGAATCTCTTTAAAGTCCTAAAGAGCATGGGTAATATATCAACGACTAAGATGCATCCAGACCAAGCTATGATGTTTTCAGTTGCTTCATATGCATCTGAAACTTGGACAGTGAACTAGGTAGAGTGAAGAAGAGTGGATGCCTTTGAACTTTGGTATTGGTGGAGATTATTGAATAGATTCCGCAGATTGCCAAAAGAACAAACAAATCTATCTTGGAGCAAGTGCAATCAGGGTGCTGCTTGGAGGCAAGGATTGTGAAGCTACTACTTATTATTGACTAGCTGACATTCCACATTTATGACAATCGAAAAATCTTCTGTCCCAATATTTTGCACATTAATGGCATATGTCTGGCAGTAATCCGAAGGTATGGGACTAGAGTAATGTTGTTGACTATAATAGCTGACTGAGTGGTACCTAATACCACCACCACTACCACCATATTCTCACTGACCTGTCAGTTAGGTAATGATGCAGTCATCCTCTATTTTGTTATCTATATTTGCAAAATACCAATTTTTATGTAACAGCCTGGTTTTTGGAACTTAAACTTATTCACTTATTGATAAGTGAAGATTAGTTCTGTAACCCATGCGCTTCTTTTAAGGTCTGTTATTTGTGTTGTGTGCCATTGACTTGGAACTGACTCTTAGCTGACCCTCTAGTGGGTTTTCAGAGTCAGCAAATTGCACGGAGATTGCCCATCCTTCTCCCATGGAGCAGCTGTGGATTCAAACCAAGTGCCTTTGATATTGCAACGTAGTTTCTTACTACTAGGTCACCAGAGCTTCCCTGTTGTTGCTAGGTGCTGTGGAGTTGAGTATGGCTACAGTTATCCCATGTACAACAGATTTGAAACCTATCCTATCCTGTACCATTTTCATCATCTCTGACATTCTCAAGCCCATTGCTCCAGTCACTGAGTCAATCCACCTGGTTGAGGATCTTCCTCTGCTTCACCGTCTCTTCACCTTTCCAAGTATGATGTTCCTAATAACCTCTCCTAGCAAAACAAACTTGGAAGCAGGAGTGGCATCCACTTCTGAAATAGCTTGCCTCCAGAAACCCTATGAACTTGGAGAAACGATGAAAGTTATACAAGTGTTCAGGTCTTTCATTCATAGGGTTGCTATGAGTCGTCTGTGACTTGACGGCACTTAACAACAACAACAACAACAGCAACATACCCAATTAATTGAGACCTTTCTGGAATGGATGCAAACTATATTTGTCCAATTATCTAATTTTAAAGGCATATTTTTACACAAATCTATAGTGTAGCTCTGGTGGCCTAATTGGTAGAGATTTGAGTTTCCAGCCCAGAGGTAGTTGGTTTGACTCTATCAGCTGCTTCAAGGAAGAGGAGCATTACTCCACACTCCACCCCTGAAATTTACAGCCTTTGAGGTTCTGTTGGAGGGTCATGAGTCAGTTCTGACACAAAGGCAATGTGTTGAGTACAAAAAAACTTACATTGCCATGAAAGCTTGATGACTTAATAAAAACATTTCATTTGTTCTGATTAATTTTTCAGAGAAAGTTAGTCAATATTCAGTGTTTTCTGCAGAATTGTCATCCTTAACTTCTCTTGTTGAGGATTAGTTTTTAACTTATTCTAAGATATCCCACAGGGCATTTCCCCTGAATCCTGAAACTTCATACCATTCGATTGTCATTTGTGTAAGATTAGCTTGTTAAACTGAGAATTAGAAAGTAGATCAAGAGAAAAGAAAATGCTCTTTCTCTTATGCCTACAGGGAAAAAAATATTAACCACAACTAAATTGCCCTTTTCAGTTCTATTAATTCAGTGTTACACAATTAGTTCTTGTACTGTTGAATATGGAGTCACCAGCTTGCTGTCACAGTTACCTGCCTCTGTACTATGAGAGACAGGGAATCTTTTATATGTCGCCAGTATAATCTGACCAGTGGTGATGGTAGCTTCGAGTCATGGGCTCTCTGAAACAGTCCTGTGCCAAGGCTCTTATTCCTTAGGCATTTTGTCAGAAGGCTAAATCCTCGACCTTTAGGAAAATGTAAGGGAAAATGAAAATCACCTTTAGATGATGAGACTGATTGTTTCTGGTTTATTTATTATGTTGTTGTTAAATGCCTTTGAGTCAAAAAAAAAAAATGCCTTTGAGTCTATTGCAACTCATAGCCACCATATGATTGATGTATCCTAAATTTGCATAATCTTGTGTCATCTTCACAATTTCTGATATACTAGAACCCATTGTTCTAGTTACTGTGTCAATCTTCTTCACTGAAGCTCTTCCTCTCCTTCACTGACCTTCTACTTTTCTGATCATGATGCCCTTTTCCAAGGACTGACCCCTCCTGAAAACATAACAAAAATATGTGAGATGAAGTTTCATCATTCTTCCTTCTAAGGAGCACCCTGGCTACACCCTCTCCAAGACATATTTGTTCTTTTGGTTGGAATATTTAGTACTCTTTTCCAAGACCACAACTCAAAAGCATTCATTATCCTTCTGTCATCTTATTTCACTGTCCAATTCTCAGAGGCATAGCAAATTATTGAAAAGACCATGGCTTGGATCAAATGCACCTTAGTCTTTAAACTTACATCCTTGCTCTTCAGCATTTTGGAGAGGTCTTTTATTCCCCCCCCCTCAGTTTTAGGATATAATTTTATTTTATATTTTTTCTTTTCTTAAATTATTCTTGTTTACTTACAAAATATTAATACATTGTTGTTAACACAGATTTTTTTCAATTTCCCTCATCCCCTACCCATCAAATAGTACAAGCCAGTAATTAATGCCCCCTCCCAGCCCCTGCACATCCTCATCCCTCTGCTTCCACCCTTCCTGCCTTGGATCCTCATACTCATTCTACAAAAATGGTTTTATACAATATTTGTTCTTGTGGGACTGAGTTAGTTCACTCAGCATTATCCTCTCCAGTCTCTCCCATGTGGGTAATAATTTACAGAATCAGTACTCCTGCATGCTTATAGTAGTCCACTCTATGAATGCACCATGATTTCTCAATCCATTTGATTATGTTTGGACATCTGGACAGAAGATTTCCCTAACGAAATCCTTGGTTTCCTGAATGTTAGTGCCAAGATTGTTGATTGTGAATCCAAGCAAGATGAAATAATTGACAATTTATATATTTTCTCCATCTATCATGATTTTACCTATCAGCCCAGTGGTGAGAATTTTTGTTTTCTGGACATTGAGATATAATCCATTATCTTTTGCAGTCAACGTTTCAAGTCCTCCTCATTTTCATCAAGCAAGCTTGTGTCATCTGCATAATATAATTGGTGAATATATATCAACATAATAATGTTGGTGAATCTTTCTGTGATCCAGATTTATTATAGTAACAAGAAAATGAAGAATGGAGGTCAATGGAATATTTCATTGGGGTGTAAAACAGCCCCTGATTCATAGTGACCCTCTAATGAGTGTCTGAACTGTATATCTTCCAGGAGGCTATGAACCTTTTACCATGGAGTGAGAAATACATTTAAACTACCAAACTTTCAATTAGCAGTGCAATACTGTATACACTGCACGACTAGGGCCTCTTTATTGCAGCATGACATTTCATAATGACAGAGTAATTCAAGCAGTGATAGTGCAGTGGTTTGGGAAAGTTGGCTGTCGGAGAACTCTTCAAAGTACCAAAGAACAACGACATCAGTTTGGAGACTAAGGTGAACCTGATCCAGGCCATTGTTTTCACAATTGCTTGCTATGCATCAGAGAGCTGGATAATGACTAGGGATAATAGAGAATGAATGTCTTTGAGCTGTGGTGCTGGAGAAGAGTATTGAATACACCATGGACTGTTGGGAGAACAACCAGTTTCATTCTAGAGAGAGTGAGACCAGGCTGCTCTCTGGAGGCAAGAATTCTGAGACTTCATCGGACATACCTTGGACATGTTGTAAGGGGGGAGCAGTCCTTGAAGAGGGACATCATGCTTGGGAGGGTGGAGGGACAGAGAAAGAGAGGAAGACCATTGGTGAGATGGATTGATTCAGGGACTGGGGTAATGAGGGTAGGTGTGTCAGAGACAGTAAAGTGGGCACAGGATAGAGCAGGTTTTAAGTCTATTGTACATAGGGTTGCTATGAATCACAAGCAACTAGATGACACACAACACAACCACCACCACCACTGTGGATAACTAGGGTTCAGATCCTGTCCACAGCTTCTACCTGTCTGTCAAGTCTTTTGTGCTGTTATCATGTTTTTAATGGAGTATCCACACTAAAAAAGATTAACAAGAAATGTCTGGTGATTTATTTCCAAAAAACAGCCAATGAAAACTATGGATCAGAATAGTGATATCTTATTGCACATGGGGCTTTCATGTGTAGGAGGCCAACAAACAGCTAACAACAATGACAACAATAATTGATGTTCTTGAGGTAAAAACCGATTATGTCACCAAGAACACTGACAATTATGCAGGACTTTCTAATTCATCTGATAAGGCACATTTTAAATACAAGTATATTATATTTTCAGTTTAGAAACAAAACCCTTAAACAGAATTTTTTTATAATTGATAGATCATTCTTCTTATTTCAATGCACAATTGCTTTGCTACAATCTCATGGGCCTGTTGTTGTTATGTGCCATCGAGTTGCTTGCGACTCATAGTGACCCTATGTACAACAGCCCTAAACTCTGCTCTGTCCTGTGCCAATCACTCTGTCTCTGATACACCAATCCCGATTACCCAGTCACTGAATCAATCCACCTCATAGAGAGCCTTCACCTCCTGTGCTGTCCCTCCACCCTCCCAAGCATGATGTCCCTATCCAAGGACCAGTCCCTCCTTACAACATGTCCAAAGTATGTTAGATGGAGCCTCAGAACCCTTGCCTCCAAGGAGCAGCCCAGTTTGACCCTTTCCAGGATGAATCTGTTTGTTTTCTTAGCAGTCCATGGTACCCTCAATACTCTTCTCCAACACCACAGCTCAAAGGCATCAATTCTCCTTCTATACCCCCTAGTCATTGTCCAACTCTCTGATGCATAACAAGTGATAGCAAAGACCATGTCCTGTATCAAACGCACCTTATTCTTTGGAGAGACACCATTGCTCTTCAGTACTTTGGAGAGGTCCCTAACAGCAGACATTCCCATCGCAATACGTCTTTTAATTTCCTGGCTACTGGTGCCAAGAGTGTTGACTTTGGAGCCAAGCAAACTAAAGCTGTGAACAATCTCATTCTCTTCACCATCCATCCTGATGCTGCCAATTGGCTCAGTGGTGAGAATCTTTGTCTTCTTGACATTGAACCTCAATCCATATTGGAGGCAAGCAGGGTTGTGTCATCTGCATATTGCAGATTGTTGATAGATCTTCCACCAATTCTAACGCTACACTTCTCCTCATAGAGCTCAGCCTCCCAGATAATCTGTTCTGCATATAGGTTGAAAAGATATGGAGACAGGACACATCCCTGGAGTACGCCCTTCCCAATTTTGAACCATACAGTGGGCCTACCCATGTTAAATGTTACATTAATATGTAACCTATGTCAGTCCATCAAGACTTGTGGAGACTCTATTTGCTGTAGGGGAGAACCCAATTCTATGAGGTTTTCAAGCGACCTGTCAGTTGGAGATCACCTGACCTTTCCTTTAAGACACATCTGAGTGGGTTTTAAACAGCAAACTTTCAGTAGGTAGACAAATTCTCAACTTTTTGTGTTTCCTGTGTCTCCAAAAATCAGAATGGACTCTAAGACACTTGAGTATTATAGTCCTCTTTATTTGCTATAATAACTCCTTTTATATTGTTTGCTTGGTAAATAGGTCATCTGTCACAATAGTCCCAGGTTACTTAAAATTTACAGAAACCCAAACTAGGTTTGTTTCAGCAATTGCCCTTCAATGTGCTTTGATGAGCCTTGGTCCAGTTATTGCCACCTACACAGCCACAAAATTAATTCCCTGCCCTACATTTTGGCTCTTTCTTTGTCCACAGGTTCTGGATTTTACAGGTTCCTCAACCTTTTTGAGGATGTGGCCAACGTATCTCATTTTCAAAGATTCAGGACACTCTTCTCCTTAGTAATTTTCCAGCCTTCTTATCAGTGTGCCACTCCCTCTATTTTCAGGCTTGGAAAGGTGTTCTTATGGTTAAAAGGTTAGCATGTGGCTACTTACTAAGATTTGATGGTTCAAATACACTCAGTGGCTCCACTGGTGGATTTTAGCCACATGCTTTTGGATTGGCAATGGTAAGGAGTACACACACACACAAACACACACACACATACACACACCCTTGGTACTAGCAGTAAGGAAATCAGGAGACATAATTCGTTGGGAAAGTCTGCAGTTAGGGTCCTCTCCAAATTATTGAGGTGTTATGTCAGTTTGACTAAGGTGTGTCTGAGTCAGGCCATGGTTTTTCCAATCACTTAGTATACATCTGAGAGCTGGACAATGAATAAAGATGACAGAAGAAGAATTGATGTTTTTGAGTTATGGTATTGGAGAGGAGCATTGAACAACCCATGGACTTGCAAAAGAACAAATAAATATGTCTTGTAGAGGGTGAAGCTGGAATGCTCTTTGGAGGCAAGGATGAAGAGGCTTCATCTCACATACTTCTGGCATGTTTCTAGAACAGCATATTCCTTGAAGACAGACATGATGCTTAGAAGAGTGGAGAGCAGTGAAGGAGAGGAAGACCCTCCACCAGGTGGATTGACACGATGACTGCTGCAGTGGGTTCTAGTGTATCAGGAAGTACGAAGAGGGCACAGGATAGGATGTGGTTTAGAGCTTTGGTTCTTAGGGTTGCTATGAGTTGTAATCAACTCGGTGGCATCTAACTATAAAAACAATATACATGTATAGGAGAAAGAGCAAACTTCTCCCGTGCAATTGAACTGCCTCTGAAAACCCGCTGAAGGGTTGATTTAGACTCAATGTTATACAACAGCCACAACCACAAATACTTATGTGTGTGTATATATCCATACATGAATGTTGAAATATCCACTGCCAAACCTACAGATGCTTGTGGTTGTATTTCGATATACTTCTCAACACTTTTTCAGTTTGCATATTTACCAATGTATCTATTGGTAATTATTGTTTGTTATTACTCTTATTATAAGAGTATAGATTACTTGATACAGTCCTCACCTGAACCAGCCACCTGCCATTTTGTCTTCCAATCTTGAATTGATCAGTATCTGAAGCCAACAATATTAGCTACTGATCTTGGACTCATCAACTTCCACAGCTATGAATATCAGGAGTCTTGTTTATTTTCTGAGATCTAATTCATGGCTCCAAGACTTCCCAGCCTCTGTAAGTGCACAAATAATTTCCTTGAGATAAATCCCTCAATATTTGTCTGTATGACAATATATCTATTTATAATTACCTAATTTTGCTTCACTAAAGAACCTAGATGTCAAATAATGTTTCATATTTAGAAACTGAAATTTATAGTGAAGGCTACAGCCTTTGATCTTTTGAAATAAGTCTTTTCGCTTTGTGTAAGCAAGGTCCTGTCATCTGCATAACTAACTCAATGAAGTCTTCTTCCAAATCTGAGGTCACGTTCCTCTTCATATTATTCAGCTTCTCTCTGGTGGCCTCTAGTGGCAAGAAACTGTGTTGCAATCTCGAAGGCACACAGTTCGAGTACAGCAGCTTCTCTGTGGGAGGGTAGGCAACCACCCACCACTCAATTAACTGCCTCTGAAAACCCACCAGAGGGTCAGCTATGAATCGATTCGACTCAGTGGTACACAACAACAACAATACAGATAAACTAGATAGGAAGAAAGCATATAATCTTGATGCACACTTTTCTTGATTTTAAACCATGCAGTGTTACTTTGTTCTGTTTGGAAAATTGCTTCTTGGTCTATGTAAAGATTTTGAATGAACACAAGTAAGTGTTCTTGGAGTCCAGTTCTTCTCAATGTTAGCTGTAATTTGTTATGATCCACACGGTCAAATGCCTTTGCGTAGTTAATAAAACACAGTTAATATCATTTTGGTATTCTCTGCTTTCAGCCAAAATCCATTTGACATCAGCAATGCTCTCTGGTGATGTGGCCTCTGTTAAATCCAACTTGAATGTCTGGCAGTTCCTTGTCAATGCACTGTTCTAACTATTTTAAAATAATCTTCAGCAAAATTTTTTTTTGCCAGTGATATTAATGATATGTTGTTGTTGTTAAGTGCCATCGAGTTGCAGGCGACTCATAGCAAACCTATGAAGGAGAGTCCTCGACCCTTGGGTGCCTTTCATCCTTTCTCTAGGTTCATAGGAATGATATTATAGGTTACTCATTTTAGGAAAAACAATGAGTTTAAGCGCAACAGAGATTGTGAGGATGTTGCAAGTTCAGGCTGGATTTCATTTGTTGCGTGATGAGAAGGAACTAGCTCTATTGGACCTAACAGCAATAGCACTGTGTTATGTTGTTGAAAACTTTTCTTGACTTTTATAATAGTGGGTTCATATGACACAAAAGGCAAAACCTTTAATAATGGACTTAATAGACGCAGTATAATGTCCTCTATGTTCATTCATGTCGGGAGAGGTTTTTCCTCCTTATTCTTTAACAATTTGCAGTGTTTCATTGTGTGTATGTACCACAGTTTGTTTATCCATCCATTTACTGATGGGCACTTAGTTGTTTCCACCTTTTTGCTACTGTATTCATTCATATGCTGCAGTAAATATATGTCCATATGCTCATTCAATTTGTAGATTTTATTTTTCTGGGATATATACTTAGGAGTGGGCATATTGGATCATGTATTTTTAATTATTTAAGAAAGTGCCATGTAATTTTCTATAGTAGTTATACCATTTTACGTCTCATCTCTAGGGTATGAGGGTTTCAAATACTCCAGCATTTGTTATTTTCTGTTTAGTGTTTTTTTTCCTAAACAGTGCCATTATTGTCAGGGTGAAATGCTATTTCCAGCAGTTAAGGAATCAAATGACATATTGCATTGAGAAAATCTGCAAGGGACCCCTTTTGAGAAATAAAAAGTGTCTGACCCAAGTCTTAGTATTTTTAGCCACTTACAAACAGTTGGAAGTCAGACAGTGAATAAAGAAGGCCAAAGGAGAATTGATGTCTTTGAAATGTGATATTGGAAAAGGGTATTGAATATCTGCTGGAAGAACAAACAAATTTGTCTTGGAAGAAATGCAGCCACAATGTACCTTAGAAGTGAAGATGTTACTGTGAAATGAATTGTGTCTCTCTAAAATACGTATGTCATGACCTCTTCTAAACTTTTGATAGTTCTCTGTGTACTGTTTCAGCTGTATAGAAAAGGCAGTGGCTCTTGTCAAATGGATCCTGGCTGAAATAAAAGAATACCTAAGTGTGCTTTGTTTATTATGTAATGTTAATATTATGGACCATAATAAATGATATGTAATGTTGAGAAGAAAGGGAATCCCAGGACACTTAATTGTGCTCATATGAAACCTAGACCTAGATCAAGAGTCTGTTGTCCAAACAGATCAAAGGAACACTTACATGGTTTAAAATTAAAATTAAAATATGATGTATTTCTAACAAGAACATACAAAAGTAGGTTAAAAATGTCCCCCAAAGACAAAAATATACACAATGGAATAGTGTAGAGAGTTGGGAAATCAGCCTAGAGATAAAGTAGATCCCAGCCCGAGACACTTGACCACCTTTCACATTAATCAGATATGGAAGTTAAAAATGAGAACGTCATGCAAGATAGTACACCTTCTACCTGCCCAGAGGTGCGGGTGCAGAGGGTGACATTCTACAAGTCAGGATGGCAGAGCGATCATGAGCCAGATGTTTTGAGTTTGGATCTTATGAAAGACTGAATTGTTCTAAAAGAACAGCAAGGTTCGGTCTCCTCCAGAAGTCACTAAAAGTGAAACCAAAATGAAAAAAAAAACAACCCAAAACCCGAAAAATCCACACCACTAAAACCACCACATACAAACCGACTTTTTGTATAATGGCTTGAATAAAGTTGACTATATTCACTGGTTTGTCTGTTCAATATGAAATGTGTTGGAATATTAATTCCTGTATTTATGAATGTAATCCCATTTTGCAATAGTTTTCCTTTGTTATGCCAAAGATATCATACCAGTGTAGGACATATCTTAAGTCTTCACTTCTGAGATACAAAAGAGCCAATTTGATCTAGAAGTAAGATGGAAGGAGTCTTGTGATCTCCAAGGGACCAAGAAATAGAAGCCGATAACAAAGATCTTCTAGAGATGACAGAGAAAGACTTCCTCTAGAGCCAGCAGATTTATAAACTTCTAAACTGTGAGAAAGTAAGTTTCTGTTGTCAAAGCCATCAATTTGTGGTATTTTTGTTATAGCAACACTAAAAAACTAAGGCTTGACTTTGCTCTCTTACTTCATAGTTGTATGACTTTGATAATTTATTTAACTTCTTTGAGTCCCAGATGGTTCAGTTTTAAATCGAAATGGTCATCACCCCTTTACTTAGCTGTATATAAAAACATTTAGTTCAGTAAGTGTCATATTAAGTGCATATAGTAAGTGCCAGTTAGACTGTATTACAATACTGATCACATAATAAGTGTGTGTTAGTATTCTCATACGCAATTTAGTAAAAGTAGAACATATTGAAGTATTCAGAAGATTTGACATAGACATGGAATTAACAACATTTGGTTCTCAAATATGACCAGAACTCTGTCCCTTTATGTGGATTATTTTGGATTCCACTTGTACGAATTTGCTACCTGAACAGGAAAAAGTAGGAATTAAGGGGGTTTTGTTCTTGTTTTTGAACAAGAGCTAGGAAAGAGTCAGTGCTTGGAAAAGGACGCTGTGCTCGGGAAGGTGAAGGGTCAGCAAAGAATGGGAAGACCCTCTCTGAAATGGATTGGCACAGTAATTGTAACAGTGGATTCAAATAAGTCAGAAATAGTCAAGATGGCACAGGATAGGTAGGGTTCAGATCCATTGTTCATAGGGTCACTATGAGTCATAGCCAACTCTATGGTACTTAATATTAACATTCTAGAGGTGTGTCAAAGAATTTATCCTTTTCTCTGTATTCAACACAGAGGGAAAAAAAAGAAAAAGAGGAGAAAAATGAATTATACTGTTTTTTAAAAAGTCTACAGTAAAGATAATTTTAATTATTTAGAAGTTAAAATAAAATGGCTTCTCAAAGCTCCTCTTTCTGCACCACTTAACAAAAGCCTTTTTACACATAAAATTATTATTCACTATTGGCCCAGTTTTCTTTCATGATAATCAGTTTATTATTAATATCTGAAACTTTCAATTGTGGAAAGATTTTGTCATCCCAAGGGCCCTGGAAGTGGAATCCAGTGATATCTCTCCTTTTGTTTCTTTGCTTATTTTATAGAGTTTTGCTTTGGATTATGCAGTTGAGCATTCCCACTGGAAACATGGGAAAAGATGAACTGTACCAGGACTTACATGTTTTCAATGTTTTTGTGATTTATTTTGTCTTTGAGCAATATTATTTTCTCCATCTTGGTGAGCAGAGGAGTTTGTAATAAATGTGGGCTCATGGGAAAATAATACATTTTCAAGCTCCAAACAATGCACATTACATATCCAACTGTGCTCCAGTTACTGTATGAGAAGCTTTCTTTGCTTTGATTCTCATTCCCTTTTAGTTTCCTTTTTGTCTATGTCTTGAAGAGAGCTAGAATACAATCCAGTTAGTAAACTGAGAAAATTATGTGACAAGTATTTCTTGAAAATAATAAAAGAAATATATTTTATGAGTATAGTCATGAATGCAGACATGAATGCAAATTTAGTAACTAAGGCTTCAATAGGTAAACCATAAAGAAGTTATAGTACTTGTAGCCATTAGCACACCAACACCTGCTTTGGAGCTTTGCCATACTAATATAAAAAACCTCACTGTGTCTAGTTTTCTTCCAAACATAGAGGATGCATTATTGCCCTGACGGGAGGTATGGGGAGGGGTGTAAGCTCATTCTCTGCTCTCTAGTTCTTTGTTTAGACTAGACACAAGCCAGTTTTGAATGGAGACTGGCTTAAGAGCCCTGGTGGTATAGGTCCAAAAAGTTGGAGATTCGAATTCCATTGCAGCTCTGTGGGAGAAAGGGAGGTAGTCTCTTCTCATAAAGATTTACAGCCTGGAAAGTATTATGGAGGTTCAATATGAGTTGAAATTAACTTCTGGTTTGTTGTTGTTAGTAAGTACTAATGAGTCATATACAACTCATAGCAATCTGATGAATGACAAGTAACAAAAACCTTGTCCTATCCTGTGCCATCCTCATCATCTCTGACACGTTTGAGCCCATTGCTGCAGTCACTAACTTCATGATGGTGGGTTTGCTAATTTATTAGTTTGTTTTTGGCTGCCTTTGGAGTAGTTAGTTGAGTACCATGTTCATAGGACAGTCAATAGGTAAAATTTTTCAATCTGATTATCTCTAAAAAAAAGTTCTGTTGTTACCTATATTGATTGCCACCAGCCTCAGATCATTGTGAGGTATAGTAGTCTATTTCCTCCTGTGTGAATTACTGCCTCTTAAAATCCTTTAGAGGATTTCATGAATTGCCTCTGATTTAACGGTGCACCACCACAACAACTGATGGGGAATGTTCATGAGATATCTTGGGACATGGTAAGATTCCCTCACCTTGTTGTTTCTGGTAGCTATTGTTGAGTTGGCTACCACTCATGGTGTCGATACACACAATAGAGTGAAACACTGTCTGTTCTTGCACTATATCCAGGAGCAGTAGTGGTCTGGGCAGGTGTGATTCTGATGATTTCCATTGGCTAGGATTTCTAAGTCTGTGGGCTCCGTCTGGCATTGTATTGAGCTGCAGCACTAAGACAATTGACTGTTATGCACTACTATGCCTAAAGAAGGTGAATTATAATCACTGAAGTAGAATGATGACATTAAACTTGCTAGTAGAGACATTAGGCAGTGTGTTTCAGAAGGAGGAACCATAAAGAGTGTTTACACGCTGGAAGGGGATTTCCTCTAGAGAGAAACATTGATGTGTAAAGAGAAAATCTCTTTATCCGGACACCCAGGTAAAAAGTATACAAGTCATTGTGTTCTTTGCTAAACATGACCACAGAAGTGCTTAATAAGGAAATTTTAACAATGAGTTATCAGGAGGACTCCATTAAGAGTGGAGAGTGATTCAAAGGCTGAGAACAGTGATCATGGGGGAAAGGTGCTATTTTAATTTAAATTTGATCTGGCACTGTTTACTTATATCATTAATTTCAGATACATACTTACTTGAGTACTTGGAAAGAAATATTTTTTTTTTCCCATTTGATCACTACTTATCTGTGACTTTGTGGCACTGTGGTATCTTGAAAATTGCTGTGATGCTAGGAGTTATGTCACAAGTACACTGGCATTTCAAATACCAGCAGGGTCACCTATACAGATGTTTTCAGTGGAACTTCCAGCATTTTATAGGCTAGGAAGAAAGGCCTAGTAATGCACTTCTAAAAACAACATAATATTATCCAATGAAGTGTTATGAATTGATTCTGCTATCCTGCAAGTCATGCATACACAAAAATAGTTCAACAAGGGAATTGAAAAAAATTAACAATTATGAGGATGATGTGGGATGGGGCAAAGTTTTATTCTGATGTACATAAGGTCTCCAAGGAGTCAAAACTGACTCAAGAGCAAGTAACAGTGACTTTATATTTAGAGTAAGTATCGTCCATGAAGAATGCAAAAGATCATTACAAAGGCTGAAGAGGAAGAAAAGACCAAGATGAATGTCAGATAAGACTCTGAATATTGTATTAGAGCACCAAGAAGCCAAAGCTAAAGGAGGAAATAAAGAAATTAAAGTGCCAAACAGAAAATTTCAAAGGGCAGCTTGGGATGACAAAGCAAGGTATTTTAATAAAATGTGCAAAGGGCTGGAGTCAGAAAATCAAAAGGGCCGAACTCACTCATCATTTCTTAAGCTGAAGGAACTGAAAAACAAATTCAAGTCACCAGTGGTAACACTTAAGGATGCTTTGGCAGAATATTAAATGATCCAAGAAGCATTAAAAGAAGATGGAAGGAGTATACAGAGTCACTGTACCAGAAGGAACCGGCTGACACAAAATTTCATGAAACAATGTATGAGCAAGAACCTTTGGTGATGAAGGAGGAAGTTCAATTTGCTCTGCAAGAACTGGCAAAAACAAGGCTCCAGGATTTGACAGCATACTAATTGACATATTTAAACAAACAGATGCTGCCTTGGATGTGCCAAGAAATCTGGTGGACAGACACCTGGCCAGCTGACTGGAAGAGATCAATATCTGTTCCCATTCCAAAGAAAGGTGACCTGATGGAGTGCAGAAATTATTGAATAATATCACTAATATCACATGTAAACAAGATTCTGCTGAAAATGATCCAAAAACAACTGGAGCAACTTGTCAACAGAGAACTGCCAGAAGTGCAGGGTGGGTTTAGAAGAGGCTGTGGGGCTAGGGATATTATAGCTAATATTAGATGGATCTTGGCAGAAAGCAGAGAGTATCAGAGAAATGTCTAACTGTGTTTCATTGACTTTGCAAAGGCTTTTGACGGTGTGGATCACAACAAATTGTGGTTGACTCTGAGAAGAATGGGTATCCAGAAGATTTGATTGTGCTTATGAGAAACCTATACTTAGACCAGGAGGTAGTCATCAGAACAGAGCAAGGAGACACTACATGGTTCAAAATTGAGAAGGGTGTCAGCCAGGGATGTATTCTGTTTCCATACCGTTTCAATCAGTATGCAGAACAGATCATCCGGGTTGCTGGGTTGTATGAGGAGGAATATGGCATCAGGACTGGAGGAAGATTTCATCAACACCAGCATTATGCAGATGACACAACCCTGCTTGCTGAAACTGAGGAGGACCTGAAGCGCTTGCTACAGAAGATCAAGGACTGCAGCCTCCTATGTGGATTGAAGCTCAACATCAAGAAAACAAAGATTCTCACCACTGGGCCAATTGGCAGCAACATTATCGATGATGAAGAGATTGAGATTGTCAAGAGTTTTAGTTTGCTTGGTTCCACAATTAACACTCTCGGTAACAGCAGCCAGGAAATCAAGAGATTAATTGCATTGGCAAAGTCAGCTGTCAAGAACCACTCTAGAGAACTGAAGAGCAATGATGTCAGGTTGGAGACTAATGTGTGCCTGATCTGGGCCATAGTCTTCACAATTGTGTGCTATGCATCAGAAAGCTAGACAGTGACTAGGGATGATAGAAGGAGAATTGATGCCTCTGAGCTTTGGTGTTGGAGAAGAGTGAATATATCATGGACTGCTAGGAGAACAAACAGGTTTGTCCTGGAGAGGGTGAAGCCAGGATGCTCCTTGGAGTCAAGAATTCTGAAGCTTTGTCTGACATAATTTAGGCATGTTGCAAGGAGGGACCAGTCCTTGGAGAGGGACATCATGTTTGGGAGGGTGGAGGGACGGTGCAGGAGAGGAAGACCCTCGATGAGATGGATAGATTCTGTGATTGGGGTGGTGGGATAGGTGTGTGGGAGACAGTGAGGGGTTGGCACAAGATAGAGCAGGGTTTAGGGCTCTTGTATATAGGGTTACTATGAGTCACAGTTGACTTGATGGCACATAACAACAAAAAACAACAACATGATAATTTTTATTGCTTAGATCTGGCATGTCCTGGCTTTGATATCTCATGAAATCAAGCAGGAATTCATCTGACAACTAACAGACACAAAGGCTAGTCTGGGGGCAGAAGTCAGCAGCTTCCTCTGTACCTCCATTTACTCTTAGCTATGAAAGGAATAACCTACCAAGTTTCATTCAGGACCCATCCTTTCTGATATGTGCTGCTAACATCATAAGCTTAAAGTGAGACGTACAAACTATGAAAATAACTCAATGAAGTCCTTGAGAGGTGTACCACGTATACTCTGTTTTGTTTTTTGCAATTAAATGTGATGCTCCATTTGGCAAAGACTTTTAAAAACTCTAGTGTCTAGAAGCCTTGATTAAACTTGAAAATGAATTTAACACAATTCTTTGTCCACTTTTCATTTTTGCAAGCCTCTTAGGAGTTATTTGTATTGAAGACTTTTGCAAATTTGGACAGGCTCATGTGTTCTGGAGTTTCTCTCTGTGATTACAAAACACACTCCCCTCTTTTCTTTGGTTTTTGTTTTTCTCTCCTGGTACTTTTAATCATTCATATCCCTAAGCTTCAGCATACAAGAATTGATGATTGAATAAATTAAGATTAAGCATACTGTTCAGTTCTTCTAAAACCTGTATTTATTGCTGTGATTTATCTGACAATTTACATAAAGTGCTAGTTAGTGCAGCTGAAATTATTAATTCTTCAGAGAATGAGATGCTCAACTGTTTCCACAGCTCCAGGCAATCTCTTCCACAATGATATGCAAGAATTACCTAGACCACAACTTGTTTTTTTGAATTAAAATGCATCATTGATGCTAATTTTAAGGAAGTCTCTACATTGTACTCCTATTTAACAAACATCACATTTCCTCATTAAAATATCAGCATCCATAATGAAGCACTTTGCTTTATAATTTAAAATGTCCCACTATGTGGAAGGCACATTTGAACATTTAAATGTAATTCCGCTAATGTGCTGATTAATTTATGTTATTCTCTTCCACTCACGTGGCAGATTTTAATTGCAATTAGTTAGCGGCTGTCGTGTCTCAGCATGCCGAAGGCTAGGAGAACGTGGTGATCAGTGAGGGACAGATTCCTGGGACTTTTGAGCAGGGCTGTTCAAAATTAGAGGGAGAGAGAAGAGCCATCAAAGTTGTGAATCTTAATTCTCCTGGTAATAGCTGTGCTTGGGGGGCCAGGCTTTGCTGGAGGAAAAAGCCAAATAAATGGGAATTATCTAAGCACTATAATACAATTAAGCTGTCACAACAACTTCGGGGACTGATCTTTTGCACTCTTTCCACGTTGGTCCCGGCTGCTTGGGGGCTGATGTAGCCCGCAATGTGCTCTTGCCTGCGTCCTGAGCTTTTGATGTGTGTGATGTACAGCTGTAACAAGGCATGGGGTACAACACCCATCTTTCACTTCATGTTGTTGAGCTACAAATTCATGTAATTAATTTTTAAAAGCCATTACTTTGATCTTCATAAATATGCCCAGAATTCAAATGGAAAACCCAAGGGGAATTTTCTCAGGAGGATGATGATAGGGCCAAAATACAATTTCATTAGGACCTGCTCCTTGTACATAAATGAGGCTCTCCCCTCTCCAGTCTTTATTTCCTTGGCTGTTATTACCAGCTATACTGCTATATTATGCAGAAAATTTGCTTGCTTAGCCTACAAACAAACTGCCTGAGTTCAATGAGTTATTGGTGGTGTTATGCTAAGCTTTGCAATATATTGTAATAATTTAGTTTAAATCACTTTTCATCCTTGTGCTGGCTATACTTGTCTTAACCATACACACTGGTGTTTAGAAATCAGATGAAAACAGAGTCCCTACAGTAGTCACTATAGTGATGATAGCAGGTGGGGGACAGGAGAACACCTTGAATTTGGGTTCTAACGTCAGTCCTGTTACTTCTTGTTCTCACTGGATTTCTATGTTCTCAGCTCTTGAGTGGTTCCTGTCTTTGGGATCATTAGTGGGTCATATTACAAATGTAACAGTGCTTTGTGAAATGACAATGGAATACAAGTTTAAGGCTTCATTTTATAACATTGCTTCACCATCGTCATTTCTTATCAGTATGATAGAAAATTCTAACTGAAATATTGCCAGATAGACACATAACCAGAAACCATTGTGTCATCCTTTACTAAGTTATTTCTAATAACCCTGCTAAAAATAAGACCAAAGAAAAAAGGACACATTTGAATTTTGGTTTTGATGCACAATATTTAAGAATGAATGAGAAGAACAACCTTATATAGCATGAGTGTTCCTTAAAAGTAGGGTGGAGAGATATGTTTGCTTACTTTGCTTACTTTTGAGATGTCAGCTGAGGAAAGCATACCTTGGAGAAGGACCTCATGTGTAGTAATTAAACCTAACCGACACACTGCCATTGAGTCAGTTCTGTGATGCTCCATCAGGTTTCTGAGGGAACTCTTGTAGCTTAGTGTTAGCAGTTGCACTGCCAACCCAAAGGTATGCAGTTCAAATCTACCAGCTTATCTGTGAGAGAAACATGGGCACTCTCCTTCTGTATGATTAAACTGCCTCTGAAAAGACACTGGAGGGTCAGCTATGGGCCATTTCTGACTCGGTGGTATATCACAGCATCAGATCTCGGAGGCTATACATTTCTACAGGAGGAGATTGTCTAGCTTTCTCCTAAAGAATAGCTGGATTTGGACTACTGACTTTTTTGGTTAGTAGCCTGATAGGCTATGGCAAAGATCAAGGCCTTCAATGAAATGGGTTGACCCAGTGTCTGCAAAAATGGGCTCAAATGTATCTATTCTTGGCGACTAAGTAAAAGATTCATGTTCACCCAGAGGAGGGTTTAGATCTGGACATTATTAGGTTCTGTTATGTGTAATTTTGATGATTTCATGACACCAAACAACAACAAATGGAGTTAAATAGTAAAGACTTTAGATAAACAGTGCTATTTTTGCTGTTGTGTATTATTAAATCACAACTAACTTGCAGCTGGCCCTCCACTAGGTTTTCAGAGGCAGTAAATCACACAGGAGGAGATTGCTCATCTATTTCTCATGGAACAGCTGGTGGATTCAAACTGTGTGTCTCTGGGTTGGCAGTGCAACTCCTAACCACTAAGCCCCCAAAGTTTTGATTAAGCAGTAAAGTTTTCAAAAGAAAGTGGTATCAAAGCTAAATCTAGTATGTGTTTAATAAAATTCACTATGATTTCAAACGACCCCAAATCTCAGTGCTTTGACACAGCAACAGTTTCCTTCTAACTCTCTCCTTTCTCAGAATGCTCCTCTCAGTGCAGTTACATAAAGACCCATAAAATGTATGTCTTCTAAGATCACCAGAGCTCAGGAAGGAGCTGTGGGCCTTGTTGCAGGACACAGTCTCCTGGCTGTCTCTTCTTTCTGACTCACTTTTGCTTGGATTTATTGACCCAAACAAGTCACATATGCACCATCAAGTTGAAACTCCACAAAGACCATGAACCTAGTGTTTGTTGAGATGTCAATTTCATTTCCCCTTTCTCTTTTTAATAGACAGCTAACTCTTCATACTCTTTCCTCAGGCTGGTTTGGGTTCTAAGAGGGAAAGTAGGGGCTGCTGGTAGATTCCTTCTCCTATGATTGTGATTTTTAAAGAGTTTTGGGAAATCTATAATGAGGAGGCATTCAACAGAGGAGGCAATTTTCCATCTTCTCACAGATAGAAAGTGGGGAAGGTTAAGGTCTATGAACAGACCACTCATGGCTGGCCCTAGTGCTTTACTCTGTGAAGTGTCTAAGGGCTCTGAGATGATGATGGTGGTGAATGAAACCCTGTAACCACTAGAGTGAAGATACTACTGACCCAATGGAAGAGGTTTCAGAGCCAACCTTCATTTAATTTAAAGAAAATAAAAACAGTAAAACAGTGCCACATTTCACATATAGCAGAATTTAAGGAGTGGGAGTCATACATACTTGAACATCCCTTGTCCACTTGTCAGGTAGATGGACTATCACACAGATGGATTTATGTTGGGAAATTAGAGTGACAGAAAAAATACAGTATCTTGACCAAGTAGCACTCATTGTTCCCTTGAACTTTGCTTTGTATTGCTATTCTTAGAAATCCGCAGCTCTAGGCAGACCAGTGTGGTCACAGGGTCCCACTTCCCCAATTCCCCTCGTGTGTGTGTGTGTGTGTGTGTGTGTGTGTGTATGTGTGTACCTGGATGAGTGCATGTGTATAAGGACGATTTGGTTTTGTTATTGCACCGGAGTCTTCTTTACAGCTCTCGGTATAGTCTGGAGTGGTAGGAGAGGAACAGGGCCAGCTCAGCTTCCTCTAAGCAAAAAGAGTTTGTTTTTCCCCTTAAACACTCCCTCCCCAGTCCTTAGAGTCTTTAATGGCCCTTGGATCATTTGAGAATTGGAAGTTTTTTCTTCTACTTTCTACCTCCACAATTGGTATATTTTTAACGCTATTTTATTAGTGATCTTAGGGTACAGGAGACAACAGTGACTCCTGATCATTTAATGAATGGACTTCTGAGTCTTTGTAACCTGGCCAACTTGACCACTTCCACTGCTTCTTGGCACCAGAGCACTAGGGTCTGAGCATGCAGAGTCCCCTGGCCAGGCAGGTAATGCAAATGGGTGCAGTGAGCCAGATAGACAGGAATGAAGTCTTGTTCAAAGAGGACTCTATGCCTCTCCAGCTTGCTCTTGCCATGTGGACATATGAGCTTCTGTTGACAGCTTGTCTGAGATTTTTTGAGAAATCTTCTAATTTTTAAAAGTGGCAACTAATTAAAAAGAAAAGACACCCACTGTGTGGGTTGAACTTCACAGAACTTATGGACTGAAGGCTGGCTGTTTCAATAATGAGTTCAGTTTTACTAGATGAGTTGATAAGATCTTCATTGTTACATACCTGTACTCACTCCCTTCTTTGATTTCACTCTTCTTCATCCTCAACTAACACTCATCTAAACTGAGCCTGACATTCAAGACCAGTTCTAACATAATCTGCTTGATGAAGCATCTCTGAGTACTCATTGACTCAGAGGCTCGATCATTCTCTCAATTACCACCTATGAAATGAACCTTCTACCTTATACTTTTATTGAGTCTTAAGAATGTAAAGAGGGCAAAATGACAACCTCTTTAACAAATGGTACTAGCAAAACAGGACTGCTACATGCAAAAAGCTGAAACAAGATCCTCATCTCATACCATACACAAAAATCAACTCAAGCAATAATGTATACTGCACTGAAACAGAGGAGGGAGAGAACCGTTTAAAAGAGAGATGTAACTGGGTATTTCTGTCATCACAGGAGACTAGACCGAGGGCTGCATGGTGGAGGGGAACTGGGGGAGGGTTTGTAAAACAATGAAAGAATCTTTTCTTTTACTTTTCCATAATTTTTGGACTCATGTACTTATAACTTGTTAGTCAAATTTGGGTCTTCTAGGTTGCAACACCCCCATGATACATCTTCAAGGATATGTACATGTACAGCCAAGCACAATCAATAAGAGTGCATCTGAATTCCAAAATCAATCTCCATAATAGTCTATGTGTTTCCTACTGCCAAAGGGGCCCTTTAGAGTAGTGAGAGAAGATCTTCACCCTTAAACCCACAGCGTCCCTTTTCAGCAGGAAGTAGCTAAGAGAATATGCCGTCCCTTTTTCCTTATGACTCAGGGTGAAGTCTCTCTCAGGGAGGAGTGATAGGGAATGGCAAAGGACACACTGACAAAGAAGATTAATCAGAACTGGCTTTGACAAGCACTGTGGCATTTGGACAAGAACAAACTGGGAGGAGGGTAGAGAGAATAGTGCAACAATGAATGAGTGGAAGCCCAAAATCTCTGTAAATGTTTATGAAAATTAATAAAATATAATTATAGAAAAAAAATCAACTCAAGGTAGATTAGAGACCTGGGAGTAAAGCCTAAAACTATAAAGTTCATCAGAGACAAACTGGGATCAAGCTTAGATGGCCTAGTCTATGGTATAAAGAGACTGCCAAATATACCAGAAATGCTCAGTCTGCTGTTGTTGTTATGTGCCGTCGAGTCGCTTGTGACTCATCACGACCCTATGCACAATAGCCCTAAATCCTGCTCTATCCTGTGCCAATCGCACTAAAATTGATGAATGGGACCTTCTAAAAGTTAAATTCCTGTGTGCATCAAAAGCTTTTTCCAAAAGAATAAAAAGAAAGCATACCGACTGGGAACAAACATTTGGCATACCATTTCAGACAAGGGTCTCATATCAAAAGTTTACAGAATCTTACAGGACCTCCATAAGGAAAAGACTTTTAACACAATTACAAAATGGGCAAAAGACATAGAAAGAATTTTCACAGAGGAAGATATTCAGATGGCCAACGGACACATGAGGAAATGTTCAAAATCACAAGCAATAAGAGAGATGTAAATCAAAACCACAATGAGACACCATCTCAGTCCAGAAGCCATGACAAAGTTTAACAGGAAAGCGAGTAATAAATGTTGGAGAGCATGTGGCGAGATAGAATCTCTCATATATTGTTGGTAGGATAAGATGTTATAACAACTCTGGAAGGCAGTTTGTTGTTACCAAAAAAAGCTAAACGTAGAAGTTCCATATGACCCCAGCTATTCCACTGATTGTAATAAGAACTTGGAACTTGGAATAAGAATTTTCTCCCCAAGAGAAGAAGAACTGAGACACAAATGGAGACTTTACACTGATGTCCATGGCAACATTACTCATCATCACAAGAACTTGGAAACAGTCCAAATGTTCAACCACAATGGAATGGATTGAGAAATTATGGTACATTCACAGGATGGAATATTACACAGCATTGCAGGAGCAATGATTTTGTAAATTACTACTTAACGTGGGAGGCACTGGAGAGCATTATGCTAAGTGAATTAACTCAGTCTCATAAAGGCAAATATTGTATAAGACCATTATAGTAGAATGAGTATGAGGATCCATGGTGGGGGGAAGGTGGGAGTAGAGGCCTGAGTATGGCTGGAGGTAGGGTGGGGTTGCACAATTTGGTGAGCGAGAGAGGCAGGAGTGAAGGAAATGGAAAAGATCTGGTGTGAAAACAATGTCTATGAACTTTGTACATAAACCAGCATAGAATTGAAAAAATAATGTAAAGAAGAAAATAGTGTGATATATAATTATAAGCGTCCTTCAGCCATGCACGTTCTATAATCTGTCATTAATTTTGTCCACAATCCCAAGATTTGATCTGCTTTATTCCTTTACAACAATTCCTTTTTCTGATTGGAAAGGGTATTTCTTATTTGGAAACCAACTTGACTCACATTTTTCATGCCCAAGGTCTTTTTTGTTTTTGGCTTCCAGAAAGTTGGATTTTCACTCATTGTGACAAGGTACTATGCATTCTAGTGAATTTTGGTCTCTGAGTTTTTTTGTTTTTTTTTAATTTTTCACAAACTCTATTCTCCAGACTTGGCATTGGGGAGCCCTCTCATTGAGAAAGAGGATCCATTCAGACAGTATACTTTGGGTCAAATCTAGAGGTAACTAAGCGTGTTATGTTTGTGAATTGAAAGTGTAAGTGATTGGTGATGCAGGGCATTTGTGCATGGCTATGGAGGCTGTGAACTGAACACTAAGTTGTGTTCTAAATAACTCTTTTTCAACATTCTTTGTGACTGTGCCCTGTGCCATGAAGTCAGGTGTCAACCTGTCCTTAAGGGGCTTATTGAGTAAGAAAGGAGAAAAAAAAAGATGATTGAGAAGGTAACACATACTGGTCAAGTCACAATATTGCTACTCTGATAAGAAGCAAAAGAAAGGGTCTACAGTGAGGGACCTGATGCAGAAGAAGAATTGTATCTGATTAATATTTTAAAACAACCTTTTTAGTTCAAGGATGAAGAGTAGGCTGGGGAGGGATCAGTGAAAATTTGGGGAAACCAGTTGGGAGACAGTTGTTTAACACAGGAAGACGGGAGAGGTGGTGATTCGTTGTTTGAACAGTTGTGTGGATTAGAGATGTAAGTGGCAGTGGGGATGGAAAGAAGTGGCAAGAATTCTTGAAAGATCTAGGGGACGCAGAGGAGGTAGTCTCAGGGACCTCATAACAATAGCCTTTTGTTTTATAAACATTTCCTTACTTTTTTAAACTCTTTTCTTTCATTTCTAAATAGAAGACCGTAATTATCTGTTTTATTTGCACACATGAGATAGTTAGTACAAATTAATTGACTTGTTATTGGTTTATTTATCACAATATCAGGGTTGTTAAGTGATTCTGAAGTTTGTGATGCTCTTGTACAGTATTATATGGAGTCTGAAAGATCAATTGAACCACATCCTTTAGTGAGTAGTTATGTAAGGACTTAAGTTCTTGGAAATCTTGAAGGTCACTATGAGTTGGAATAAACTCTACAGCTTTGGGTTTGTGCTTTGAGTTTAAGATTATAGAGGCCCCACTAGATTACCAAGGATAAACTGCTCACTTCAAGACCTTTAATCTCATGCCTACAAAGCCCCTTTTGCCATGCAAAGTAACCTATTCATAGTTTTTGGTGACTAAGATGTGTTGGGGTGTGGGTGCATTGTTTTCACTACCATAAAACTGAGGGTAGTTTGGAGCACTTATGTCAGAGGTGGTAAAATTTCCTTGCATGTATCTCTCTCTCTCTCTCTCTCTATATATATATCTATCTATCTATCTATCTATCTATCTATCTATCTATCTATCTATATATCTATATCTATATATCTACATATCTATCTATCTATATCTCTCTAAATATATCTATATATATCTCACTCATCCTACAAAGCTACCCTATGAAGCAGGTATCGCAGTGCACTTAATGAGTAGATAAGGAAAGGAAGTGAAAAAAATTGGTAGTAAGAAATTGAGGAAGACACAATGGAGAAATGTTCAGATTCTATCTGAAAGGTTGGTGGTTCAAACCTCTCCAGTCATTTTGGGGGAGAAAGGGCTGGTCATTAATTTGCTCCTGTAAAGATTATGGTCAAGAAAGCCCCTTTAAGGGGCTGCCTAGTCTGCCACGTGGCGTTGCTGTCAGTTGAAACAAGCTTGATGACACCGAACTGTGACACCAGATGAGAAGCTGAGGAAGAATCTGAACCTAGTTCTGACATGTCTGGAAGCCAAGCTATCACTGTTCTGCTGCACTATTTTTCATGGGGGGAAACATGGAGCCAAAACAAGTTGGGGTGTGAATCCAACTTTGCTCTTCAATCAGCTGTGCTGCATGGCGCTTCTTACCTTTAGTGTCCTCATGTACACGCTAAGTCTGTCACGTGGCCCCCGTGTCTCTTAAAAGGGCCATACCACCACTGACTGCTGTGGAACTGATTCCAACCCATAGCAACCTTACTCACAGCATTTGGACTCATGGCAATAGGAATACATTTTGAAACAAGTGAAGTTCACACAGCATCCTTGAATTGTACCAAAACAAGCTTACTTTTACGGGACTGAGATGTTTTATTACCAATTGACATATTTCAGCTAACAGATGCTGCCCTGGATGTGCT
>NW_006399753.1:38435686-38455345 GCF_000299155.1 Elephantulus edwardii
GGACATCATGCTTGGGAGGGTGGAGGTACCGCGCAGGAGGGGAAGGCCCTCTATGAGGTAGATTGATTCAGTGACTGGGATAATCGGGATGGGAGTGTCAGAGACAGTGCGATTGGCACAGGACAGAGCAGTGTTTAGGGCTGTTGTACATAGGGGTCGCTATGAGTCGCAAGCGACTTGACAGCACATAACAACAACAACAACAACAACAAAAACAACAACAGCATATTAAAGGTCCTTTCCTCTTGTTCATTCATTGAACTTTTATTATCACTCAGCATCAGATATGAAGATAAAGTCTAATTTTTGCCCTTACTGTCCAGAGGAGTGGAATCCTGTATTTCCAGCCATGTGTGTACCGGTTTGAGACTTTGACCCAAGAAAGGCTACATAAGCTTTCTTTCTTTCCTCCACTCTTTTCAAAAATTTCACCTGCTGTCTCCCATGCCGGCATCCTTCATCCTAGTTTGCAAGATTATGACTTTCCTCCTGCCCCTAGCATCTGGCTCACTTTGTTACACGCTATTGAGTCTATCTAGTACATATGCCTCTTATTCTTTCCTCCTTACCCCTATTGCCTCAGTTCAGGCTGTCATAACTTCTTAAGTGGGTGAGAATAAATAATTTCTCCTAACTTTACTGTTGGCCCCTGTAGTCCACACCTCATCCTCTATTTGAGGAACCCTGGTTTCTCTTAATAAAATGACACCAAGTTCCCCTAGAGGGTGGTGGAGGATGCTCTCCAGGGACAGGGAGAGCTGGGCCTCACAGCTCCTTCCTCTCTCATCCCTGATACAGAACTTTTCCTTGGGGAGCTCATCAGTGATAGCTGCTAGCTGCTTCTGTTGGATTTGATAGCTCTGTTTTCCCATTACCAATCCAGGACACTGACTCTTTGTTTAATTTTCCATCTCATGACTGAGACGGGGACTAAAATGCAAGCACTTAAAAAGCTCTTTTTTTTCCCTAGGAGGAAAACAAAGTGTCTGGCAATACAAGAGACTGCTTTGAATCCTTCCTAAAGATGCTCTTAACATCCCTGCAGAGCTTGCTGATGGCCTTTGCTCCTTAACTCCTCAGCAATGGGACAGAGACCTTTACCTCATGGTATGGGAAGCTTTTCCAAACACATCTGTTGTTAGCTGCTTTTGAGGTGGCTTTGACTTCTGGTAGTCCCATGTATAATGGAACAAAATGCTACCTGATTCTGGTCTAAAAACTCTATTGAAACCTATTAGTGTCATAGCAACAGGCAACCTTCTTCTGGTGGCTATACATGAAGATGTAAAATCTAGTCTTTTTGTGGAAAAGGAGGGTTCTCCCACTGAAGTACCTACCAATGCCTCTATTCAAGGACATTTGGGCTTCTATCTACCAGTTGCCATTCATTAAGTTGGCTCTGACTAAACTTGATTAATTAAATTTGTTCATGGTGATCCCATACAGGTCAGAGTAGAACTGCTCCATGAGGTGTTCAATGCTGACATTTTGGAAGTAGATCTCAAGAATTTCTTCCAAAATGCTTCTTGTTAAACTTGAATGGTCAACCTTTGTACATTTAGTGTAGTGACAAACCTCTAAGACCTCAATTTCTGACCTAGGCTCTCTATTTCCAAGACGATTTATACATGGACTCTATTTATTTTAGGGAGCTCTAGTTGCATAGAGCTCTAGTGGCAAATCCCAAAGGCAAACAGTTCAAATCCACCAACAGCTCTGTGGAGAAGGATGAGTAATCTCTGCCCATGTGATTAACTGCCTTTATAAACCCGCTGGAAGGTCAACTATGAATTGATTCCGACTGGATGGTACACACCACCAACAACAACTGGCATAGGGAATTACACTGGTAATCAAAAGACCTAGTATCTCTGGTGGTTTAAAGCCATTAGCAGCTCTCAAAGTGAAAGATGACAATCTTCCCCTGTGCCATTTACAACTTTGGAAATCCAATGGAGGGTTGGTTAATTATGTTGCTGTTGCTAGGTATCACTGAGTCATTGTGTTGAGTATAACTCATAAGTAACCCTATGAACAGCTGACGTGTATCCTGCCCTATCCTGAACCATCTTCATCTGATGGCAATGAGCTTGAGTTTTTATTTTTCTTAGGGGCAACCCATCAATACTGAAAGCATGTGATCTAGCCTGTGGTTATGTGCTGTTAAGTTGCCTGTGACTCATAGTGGTCCTATGTAGAACAGTCCTTAACTCTGGTCTATCCTGTACCAATCTTCCTGTCTCTGATACACCTACTCTCATTGCTCTAGTCATTGAATCAATTCATCTCATTGAGGGTCTTCGCTATCCTTCCACCCTCCCAAGTAAGACATCCCTCTCCAAGGACTTATTTCACCTTGCAACATGTCCAAAGTATGTCAGACAAAGCTCCAGAATCCTTGCAAGGAGCAGCCTAGCTTCACCAGGATGAAATTACTTGTTATCTTTGCAGTTCATGCAATACTCTCCTTCATCCCAGAGCTCAAAGGCCTCAATTCTCCTTCTATCATCCTTAGTCATTGTCTAGCTTTCTGATGCATAGCAAGTAATTGCAAAACCATGGCCTGCATCAGGTGTACTTTAGTCTCCAGGGTGACATTATTGCTCTTCAGTACTTTGGAGAAGTCTCTGAGAGCAGGCTTTCCCAATGCAATTAATCTTTTAATTTCCTAGCTGCTAGTACCAAGAGTGTTGACTATAGAGCTAAGCAATAGTCTCAGTGGTGAGAATCTTTGTTTTCTTGATGTTGAGCTTCAGTCCATATTGAAGCCTATAGTCCTTGACCTTCTGTAATAAGCACTTCAGGTCCTCCTCAGTTTTCAGCAAGAAGGGTTATGTCATCTGCATAACACAGATTGTTGATAAGTCGTCCTCCAATCCTAATGCCAGACTTCTCCTCATACAACCCAGCCCTCTAGATAATCTGTTCTGCGTATAGATTGAAAATATATGGAGATAGGACTTATCCTTGGTATACATCCTTCCCAATTTTGAACAATGAGTGACTGGAATGATCTATCCTAGTGCTATCAATATGAAAAGCATATTAATAAATAACATTGTATGAAATTGAGTCTATGTAGATATATATAAATATAAACATATATATGTAAGAAGAAAGTAAAATTTCCCCATTGAGTTTCCAAGGCTTTACAGGAATTCTTTCCCTTTAGAGCAGTTGTATTGTTGTTGTTAGGTGCTTTTGAGTCGAGCACAACTCTTTGTGACCCTATGAACAAAGGATCTGAACTAGTCAGCACCATCCTCACACTTCCCAACACAGAAGAGTCCATTGCAGCAGGCACTGTGTCAATCCACCTGGGTGAGGGTCTTTTTCTCCTTTGTTGACCCACCACCCTTCCAAACATCATGTCCCATTCAATTAACTGTCCTTGAAAACCCATCTGAGGGAAAGCTATGGGTTGAAAATAACAATTTTTTCACATATCCCAAAAATGCAAATCTAAGGGAGCTGATTATTATTTCCTATTTATCAGAGCTTTCTACTGCCTGCTGAATAAAGTATATGTCTGTTGGTCAGTATTTTTAAACTTTCATAATTTTGCAAAGGACTCTGACATACTCTCTACTCTCCTGACCACATCGAAATTCTTGTTCTCTGAAGGCATTGGCTTTTTCAGACACACCCATGGGCCTTGTAATGACTGTCATTCTTTCCAGATTGTTTACCTGAAATTTCTTATTTAGTTTTCAAGCATAACAAGGGTCCTTCTCTTTACAGGCATATGCACTTGTCTGCTTTTTATTTTTAATAAGCCACCTATTATAAAAAACCAGTTGCCTTAAGCAGACTTCAATTTGTGGTAACACTATACACATCACAATAGAACTGTACAAAGTTTTCAGGGACTGAGTTTTTAGAAGTACATCACAAGCCCTTTTAAGGTGTCTTTGGGTTGAGTTGAATCAACAACCTTTGGTTAGTGTTAATCATTTGTACCATTCATAAATTCCTAATACAACTCTTTAATGCGGTAGATATCACATTGTTTTCACAGTTAATCTGTGTTCTCTTCTGGCCTATGAGAATATCCAGGGCACAGATTAGGAATCATTTCTCTCTGTCTGCAAATACTTAAGGATGATTCATCTGCAGATTCTGATGCAACTGGTCTGGAGTGTTGATATACATACTGGGTATTTTAAAAATTATCTCAGAGATTCTAACAGATATCCAGGATAGACAACAACTGACTTTGATCAGTACTTCAGATCCTAGCATTCACTTTATTTTCTTTCAGGCTCTTGGGGAACTTTTTCTCAAGAGATGCCAGTGAAGGATGGGAAGAAGCTGAAATTATTACCCTCTGGCTTTGGCTATTGTAGAGTGGAGGCATACATTTGGGAGGTTTTGGAGTGTGCTAGATATAAAATTGAATGAAGGTCATATTGGGATTTTCATTACTTTCACCTAAGCAGCATGGATTTTTTAGGGTGTTCACTAGTTGAGGATTCTGTTTTGACTTTAGCGGAGTGTGATGTTTGGACTTTTGAGAATAGATTTCCTATCCATCGCCATTGATCAGCACCTTCAACATCATAAAAAACTGAGAGATCAACATAAGAGAGAGCACATAAGAGGCAGCTCTAGTAGTCTAGTGGTAGGAGGCTGTGCTGAAATCCTAAAAGAGCGTAGTTAGTCTCTACCAGGTGTTCTGTGGGAAAAGGATGGTCAGTCTTTTCCCCTCCAAATTATTGCATATGAAAACCTGCTGGAGAGCTAGCTATGAGTCTGTTCTGACTTGAAGGCCCACAACAGCAACCAGACTGTAAAGAGACTGTGGCAAGGCATAACTGGATGGAAGCAGGCAGAGCCAGAGACCCTGAGACCAGGAGCCTCAATACCAGGAAAGAAGAAGCAACAGAGAAAGCAGACTATATCTTTCAGGCCAGAAATTTCTGCACCAGACGTATCTTCTTGTTGACTGAGAAGCTGTCTAAACACTGTGAGGCATTATATTATGTCTTGCTGTTAACCTGGCTTGAGACAACTGTTTACTGAATCTGGATTTTCTCTGGGTGATATCCTTATCCTCTCCCCGACCCTCACCTGTCCCCCTAATAAACCTCACAAGTGTGAATCAAAAGAAATCCTGTCATGTCTGTGTGGTCATCTGTAATGAATTTCATACCCAGTGATTAGTGGAAGTAGATGTTGCAGAGTGTGGGGGGGCATATTTGACATTTAGGGATCAGTTTTATTCTGTGTATATTGTTGGTAGGAACAGTTTCCCTCTGTGGAATAGAAAGAGGTTAGACTCGGCTGTTGCTGTTGCTCCTTTTACCTGGGATCAGAATATTCTGTGGGAACTTCCTACTGAAAACCAAGTAAGTTATAAATAAAACATAGCTTTTAGTCAATTGTTTACTTTGAGGGATTGAGAAGATTCTTATTCTCTGTTATCTACAAAGGTGCAAATATCTGACCCTACAAGTAGAAGCAGTGAGCCAGAAGATAGCAGGAGTCAGGGAGTTAGTCTGGGAGCAAATGCCAACAGCAGCATCTTGATATGGATACTAAACTATAGGCCAGCAGCCAAGGGCAATTGGCCTGGAGATTTAGCGTTAACTCTTTTGGCCAGTGCTGACTGAGCGAAATGCACAAATTCTAGGCAGTGCAAAGCCAGAGAACAGAGCCAGACATGAGGAAGAAGGACCCCATCTTTGGGCAGTGTGTCTTTTAAGCTGCGTGGTTAGGAAAAGGACGCAACAGCAATATGATGTGGCAGTACTTGGCTCCAGCTCTGGTCTGCCAGCTCAGTGTTCATGGTTGAGGAAGTGCAGTCCATCCCTTGGCATGGTCCAGGGATTGCAGGCCAAGCGTTGAGGCTGACTAGGATTGATTGCCTTAAGCAATGAGCTGTGGCAGGTTTCCATGGAGCTATGCAGGAGGCTGAGTCCTTTTCTAGACCAGCACTCAGGGACTCAGACTTGTTAACTCAGACATGCTTTCATTACCACTCTTTGAAAGTAGAATTAGAGAAATAAGTAGTAGTCAACATCAGGAATGATTAAGCAAATTCAGAAAAGACTAAGATGGACTTTCAGAAAAGAGTTTAATTATTGAAATAATTAAAAAAACACACCACCCTCCACACCCCAGAGTGGGGTAGATAGACAGTGATTTGACATAAATAATTACCAGAAACTATAATCAAGGGAATAAATGAAAATGTGTACAGAGAAGGAAGAAAATATGTGACAGGAAATTTGAGAGCATAGAGTGAGAAAATAGAGTGAGAGAATCAAATAAGGCAATATTAGAAGAGATAATTGCTGAGAATTTTCCAGAATGTTGAAAGAGAGGCATACATAAGTTCCGTACCCACAGAAAGCAAGATGTAACATCAGAATCCAAGAGTTGAGAAGATATAAAAAGATATCAGAGAAAAAAATTAATTATAAAGAGTGATAATTAAAATGTAGATGTCTCAATAATCACAATAAAAGAAAGTTGTGGACAACATCTTTATGAGAATAAATGTCAGTTTATAATTCTGTATCTCTCAAGAATAAGAATGAAATAAACAAATTTTCAGTTAGAAAATGGTAGGATTTCCCACTAATAAATCCACATGAAATATGTCTCTGGAAATTATGTAGGAGAGCTGGTGGTGAGTGAGCTCAGTGCTGGGATGCTCAATGAAAAGTTGTTGGTTCAGACTCTCTGACTTCTCTTTGAGGGAAAGATGAGATGATAGACTTTTGTAAAAGTTTGTAGCCTTGGAAACTGTCGGAGGCAGATATATCGTGATGTTATTAAGTAGTATTCAGTATACCATGAATGACTAAAAGAACAGACAAATCTGTCTTGGATGAAGGGCCACCAGGGTGCTTCTTAGAAGTAAGGAGAGGGAAATTGCATCTCACATCCTTTGCCCATGTTGTTAGGAGATGCCATCTTTGAAGAAAGGCATCATGCTGGAAAAGGTGGAGGGTCAGTGAGGGAAGCGAAGGCCCAAGAGGAGATGGATTGTTAACACAGTAACTACAACAATGGGCTTGAGGATGGTAGAGATGGTGAGGATGGCACACAATAGGAAAAAGTTCCAATCAGTTGTTCATAAGGTCTCTATGAGTCGTAGCTGACATTATAACAGCTAACAGCAACAGTGAGAGATTTTGATACATTTCTTTCCTTTATTGGTATTTCAAGCAGCCTCAGCTAAACATTCATTGCTGTTGAGTGGGAGCTGACCCATACCTGACCCTTCATTGAGGCTCAAAGGCCATAATTCTCATCTTTCTTCCATGGAACAATTGGTGGATTTGAACCTCTAGAAGAATTGACTTTGGGTTAGCAGAGCAACCCCTTACAGACTAGACCACCTGAGCTGCATTCAAGTAGACTAAACCATGGTAAAAGAAAATTTATATATCATACTTAGCATGGCTTGATTTATTGAGAATTCTGCTCTGAATTATATTCTTTGGGACACACAATAGACTGAACTAAGTAGGCGATATCAACCACTTTCAGAGAACTAGTACTGCTCAGACTACATTTTCTTATCACAATGCCGTGAAGTTAAAAATCAATAGCAAGAAGATGAAATTTTTTAAATCCCCATACATTTACAAATTAAACCACATATCTCAATACTTCAATGCATCAAAGGAGCAAATCATTAATGGAAATGAAAAAGATGATCTATATTTGGAAATCATCCAGTTCCAGTATTTTTTATGCCCTTGACCCCAGGGAACTACATGGGAGGGAGGCTCTGTGAGGGCTCTCTGAAGTTTCAAAGATGGATTGATTCTGAAACTAGGCAACAGGAACAAAATCCCTAACCTGTGGAGATTTCAGTTCCTTTTATAGATTGGCCAAATGGTATAAATTCTCTCATAAAAGTTTTTCCTTTAATTAAATTTGTGTGTGTGTGTGTTACTGCTATCCTTTTTTGCTAATTTGCTATACTGTTGTGGCTTGTTCGTTGTTGTGATATTGAGAGCTATACCACTAGTATTTTAAACATCAGCAGGTTTACCTATGGTGGACAGGTGTCAGTGAAGCTGCCAGACAATGGTAGATTAGAAAGCCAGGCCTAGTTATTAATTTTTTTTAAAAGTTTGTACAGTCAATGACTTATGTATTACAAATACCTTTTATAAGAAACATAAATGGACGAGCTCTGGTGGCCTAGTGGCAAGAAGTTGCACTGCAATCTCAGAGGTGAGCGGTTTGAATCCGCCAGATGCTCTGCTGGAGAAGGAGGAACAATCTCCTCCTGTACCAGTCAGATCTGATTTGACGTTGCACACAAAAAAATAATGAAATTAAAATAAAGAAGCATAAATGGTGATTATATACATGGACCTCACTGATAATCCTCACAGGAATCAGATTGACTACATTTGTGGAAAGAATCACTGGAGAAGCTCAATATCAGTTGCTAAAACTAGGTCAGGTACTGATTGTGGAACAGGCCATCAACTACTCATATGAAATAGCTTTAAACTGAAGCTATTTTATGTAGGAAAGCTATTAATTTTGTTTATTGTTTTTTAGCGCTAACTCAGCAACACTTAACAACAATGACAATATGAGTTTCAAAGACTCTTGATGAAGAAACACAATTGAGACCAATTGAGTTTCTGGCTCCAGCTGTCAATTTGCAAGAAATGCAGAAGTGAAAGAAAACTTGACCTTCACCATGTATAATCAACAAAATCCAATATCACCTATTAAAAGTAAAAGCAAATGCCATGATTTTTTAAAAAACTAGAGAATGTACAAATCCACTTAAAAATGAAAAAGAAAATACTCATCCATAAAGAAAGACTCAATGTAAGGTTAGTTCAATACTTGTTAAGTGCTACTGAACTGTCTGCGACTCTTAGCAACCCTATGTACAATAGCCCTAATCCCTGCTCTATCCTGTGCCAATCTCACTGTCTCTGACACACCTACCTCGATTACCCCAGTCACTGAATCAATCCATTTCATTGAGGGTCTTCCTATTTTGGGCTGTCCCTCCATCCTCCCAAGCATGACATATCTCTCCAAGGACTGGTCCCTCTTTGCAACGTGTCCAAAGTATGTCAGAAGAAGCTTCAGTATCCTTGCCTCCAAGAAGCAGCCTGGTATCACCCTGTCTAGGAAGAACCTGTTTGTTCTCCTAGCAGTCCATGGTATATTCAGTACTCTTCTCCATAACCACAGCTCAAAGGCATCAATTCTCTTTATATCATCCAGCTTGTTGTCCAGCCTTCTGATGCACAGCAAGTAATTGCAAAGACTATGGCTTGAATCAGGCACACCTTAGTCTCCAGATTGACATAGTTGCTCTTCAGTACTTTGGAGAGGTCTCTGACAGCAGACATTCCCATTGTGATTACTCTTAATTTCCTGGTTACTGGTATCAAGAGTGTTGATTGTGGAGCCAAGCAAACGAAGAAATGTATTAATAACATTAAATAAAAAAAAAACTTATCCACAGATATGAAAGAATTTGATGAAAGTAATTCTTCTTGATTAGCCTGATTTATTTCAGAATAAATAGATACTTTCTTAGGATGATTTCAAACATACCCTAATTAAAATCAAAAGCCCATGGTACACTTCTGATGAGCACTAGAGAGTTCATGTGAAATTCCTAAGCAAGTTACTAACCAGCAAGTAACCAGATGGTTACTAATCAAGTGTTACTAACCATCTCCCTGGTAATGTGATGTTAATGTTTCTAGAAGGACTCATCAATGAAACTTATTTTAATAAAAGAAATCGATTAAAAATAGGAAAGGAAGAGGAATATATAATACAAATGGATGCCATTTGAAGCAACAAGATAGTTATCTAATTTTGAAGATAAGTCACCATAAATTCTATGGATCATAAGAGATTATTCCTCAGTCTACTAGATGAGTCCTTCAGGTAGCAAGGCAACAATGGACTCAAGTATGCTTGTGACCATGAGCATGGTGTGGAAACAGGCCATGGATGGTTTTGTTTTCATGAGATCATCATGAGGCTGAAATCACTCAATGGCAACTAACATCAGGAAAATTCTTTAACTGCATACTCAACGAACTCATCTCCTTAGCATGGAGTTGGAACTGTCTCGTCACTGACCAATGAATTGCAAGAGGGGAGGTTGCCCATTTTTCTTCTATGATAGATTTGAACCACTTGCCTTTGAGTTAGCAGTGTAATTCTTTTTCCTCTGGGACACCAGAGCTTCCAATAAAATTGTCCATTGAGCAGACCTTGCAAAAGTTTCATAGAAGATTTACCTAGATGGGACCAGCAGTGTTTACAGTTCTACTAACAAATAGACTTTCTGGTACAGTGGAAAGGGAATTTGATGTCTGAAAGAAACTGGAAGGAGTAATTTAACTGACAGAAAGTTAATTTCAGGGATATTCTCCTTAGATGCCTTTGAACTAGAAAGGTAAAGGAAAGGACTATGCCCAGGCCTCTGTCAGGCTTTTTCCAAACTTCATTTTTAGCAACTACTTACACTTTAAGAGGGCTGTGGGGACATAACCCACATTGTTTTTCTGTCAATTGTTTTTATCTGTCAATATGATCTCAGGGTAGAAAAACAACTGTGAGCCATGTTCATATAGCCCTTTTATAGAATTAGTAGTTGTTAAAATGGAGTTTGGAAGAAGCCTGAGAGAACAATTAGACATACAAGCTGGGTTTAGAAGAAGGTGTGGCACTAGAGACATCATTGCCAATGTCAGATGGATCTTCGCTAAAAGCAAAGAGTGCCAAAAGAATGTCTATATGTGTTTTATTGACTATTAAAAGACATTTGACTGTGTGGATCACAGCAAATTTGGATAACCCTAAGAATAGGAATCCCAGAACAATTAGTTGTGCTCATGTGAAACTTAGACCAAAAAGTAGTCATTGAATAGAGCAAGAAAACACTGCATGGTTCAAAATCAAGAAGGATTGCATCAGGGATGTGTCCTTTCTCCATACTTTTTTAATCTATGTGCAGAACAGATCATTCAGAAGGCTGGACTTTATGAGAAAGAGTGTGACATCCAGATTGGAGGAAGAATCATCAATAACCTGGTTAAGCAGATGACACAACCTTGCTTGCTGAAACTGAGGAGGACCTGAAGTGTTTGCTGCAGAAGGTCAAGGACTGTATGTAGTCTTCAATATGGATTGCATCTGAAAATCAGGAAAACAAAGATTCTTGCCACCCAGCCAGGATAGTGATAAATGCAGCATCATGATAGATGGAGAAGAGACTGAGGCTGTTGACAATTTCAGCTTGCTTGGCCCCACAATCAACAATCTTGGCACCAATAGTTATGAAATAAAAAGAAAAGTTGCTTTGGGAAAGTCTGCTGTCAAGGACCTCTTCAGAGTGCTAAAGAGCAACAATGTTAGTTTGGAGACTAAGGTGCTCCTGATCCAGGCCATGGTCTTCTCAATTACTTGCTATGCATCAGAGAGCTGGGCATTAATCTGCTCCTGTGAAGATTATGTGAAAGAAAAAGATTTTATGATTGTTCAGCATCATGGCAATATCCAAGTCTCCACTGACAGGTAAGTACTGATTACGTTTGAGGTTTATTGGCCAAGAACAGAGCCTTAGTCTTCTTCATGGAAGATAAGAATTTTACCACTGAAACACCAGTGCTTCTTTTTTTCATATGTTAACTAAGAACTTTTGACCCTTCTACTTAAATCCTTTTTCTTATTAAAACTATAACTCAAGACTGTTAATGACTTTTATCTACTTCTAACTTACTGAATTGAATTACTTATTATCATCAATTTAACATGACTGTTAAAAAATGTTGATTAAAGCTACAACTATACAACAAAACTCATCTCATTCCTGTCATGTTGGAACTAACTCATAGCTGACCCTCTAGTAGATTTTGGGAGGCTACAAATAACACAGAAAGAGATTGTCCATCTTTTGCTTAGGGCACTGCTAGTGGATTAGAATTTTTGGGTAATAATCCTTACAGATTATGACACCAGAGATCCCCAAAACGATTAAACTCAACTATTAACTATTAGACTCAACTCATAGCTGATCCTTCAGTGGACTTTTAGAGACTATAAATCATACTGAAGGAGATTGTCCATCTTTCTCCCAAGGAGCTGCTAATGGATTTGAACTAGCCACCTTTAGCATAACATTGCACCTACCTCCCAAAATGCCTAGAAAGAAAATAAAAGCTTTCTACCCACAAATGCAAATAATGAAATACAACAAACTGCTGTGCTAGCCAAAGGAATGAGTCTTTAACTTCCTTGTGGATGGTGTGTAACTACCAACCCTTTAACCTAACTTTTTGTGTAGATGGAATAGTGTCTGTTTAAAATGTCACAATGAAAAGATTTTGCCTGACTTTCTTCACTAAAGTACGAAGAAACGGATCTCAATTTTCCAGATATTTAAATTGTTTTGTATGTTTTCGATAGCTGGTTAAAAATTGTTATTTACTCTTCAGAAATAGAGAATAAATTTACAAGGAAACAAATTGTATCTCCAATCAAATTCCCCAACCAAATTGGGATACATATGTTTTTTTTCCTATACATTTCAGAAAAAGTTTAAATAGGCAGAAGAGAGAGGATTGTTTTCACTATTACAAGGCAATTTTCCAAAAAGTATTGAGTTGAATACTAAATTGTCTGAATAGTAATATCAATAAAAAAAACCCACATAACTGTGACAGACCTAGTGAACAAATGGAGACATAAGATGAACAATTCTCATTCAAAGAGCATCTACACTCCAGAATTAAGAAGTGAGAAGACACAGATGCATTGCTCAGTCAAGGAAATGATCCAAACTGTGACTCCCCCCACCCCTACACCTGACAAAATGGATTCTATTCTCCTGTCTATTTTCTCTCTTGCTCTAGGCCAATCTATAATTAAAATGCCTTCCTTTAAGGAACTCAAAGTGCTTTGGAGACACGGTCTAATTAACCCTTCTCACAGCTCTGTGAGGTCAGCAAGCTCCAGGCCCTGCTTCTGCTGGTGAGAGTCGGGCTGCCTGATGTAGGTGTGCACACATGGCTCCTTCTCCAGTGACTAATAGAAAGTGACAGCTGCTGTCGAAAGCAGCCGCTCTTTCCCAGAAGCTGTAAATACACCGTCTCATCAGTGCCAGGACCAGTGTGTGCCAGTTGAAGGTCTGAAAGGCAATCAATCAGCTTCTATCTGCATAATCTGCATATTCACTCTTCTGCATATGCTCTGTTGCCTCAATTATTGCTGAAGCCAAGACTGTGGATAGGTAGGGGCATGTTTTACAGATACTTGAGCAATTTATCTTTCTAAAGTATTTTATTTTTCTTCGGTTATCACTTTAGTTGTCCTTCTCTGCGTCTTTTCCAGTTTTTTTCCTTTTGTGAGGTGGATTGTTTCTAGATTGGTCAAAGCTCATAGTGCCAAGCACTCTCTTGACCATTCCAGTCCCAGACCCCTGTTTTGCTGTCAGCACTGCCCACTCCTTCCTGTCGTACATAATTAGAGCTTATTTTGAGTACCCAACAGTCTTCGTGGCAAGATTTGTGAAATACCAACTCTAAAGTCAGTAGTTTGAATCTGTAGGAGAAAGATAGACACTCTCTGTAAAGCTTTACAGCCCTAAAAACCTGACAGAGGGTTACTGTATGAGTGGTACCCAACTCTAAGGTAGTGGTTTTGGGGGTTTTTGTTTTGTTTTGGAATACCTAGAATGCAATCTGTCTGATAGTTAATGCCATTGTTATTACTTGTGGCTCTTGAGTTGATCCTTGACTCTTGACAATCCCCTATACAATTACAAAATGTTGTCTGCTCTGCTGCCATTCCCATGACTGCTTTTGTAAATTGTTGTTGTTGTTAGGTACTATCAAATCGACTGTGACTCGTAGCAACCCCAAGATCAAGAGATTGACATTGTTCCTGCACCATCCTTCCAAACTCTGTCGTGCTCAAGCCGATTGTTGCAGTCACCATGCCAATCTCCTTGAGGGTCTTTTTGTCATTGACTCCCCATTCACTCTAGTGTGATGATATATTTTCCCAAGGAATAAAGCCTCCTGACAGCATGACCAATGTGTGTGAAATCAAATTTTATCATGCCCGTCTCTAAGGTTGCACTTCCTTCAAGACAGATTTATTTACTCTTTTGGCAGTGCAAGGGATATTCAGTACTCTTCACCAACATCACACTTCTAAGGCATCAATTCTTCTTTGGTCTTGATTCTTTGTCTAACTTTCTCACGTATGTAAAGTAACTGAAAATACCATGGGTTGAGTGAGGTGCAAGTCTTTGAATGGAAATCTTTGTTCTTTAGCGCTTTAGAGAGGCCTTGTTAGCAGACTTTCCCAAGGCAATTCATCTTTTTATTTCTTGACTGTTGCTACTGTCAGTGTTGATTGCAGATAAAAGTAAAATGAAATTCTGGGCTGTTTCAACTTTTTATACATCTATTATGATATTGCCTATTGATTGAGTTGTGAGGATATTGCAAATTGGATTTTTTGTATGCTAAGAATGGGAATCGCAGAACACTTGGTTGTGCTAATGCAAAACCTATACTTGGACCAGGAGGCAGTCGTCAGAACAGAGCAAGGGAACACTGCATGGTTCAAAATTGGGAAGGGTGTACGCCAGGGATGTGTCCTGTCTCCATACCTTTTCAACTTGTATGCAGAACAGATTATCAGCGAGGCTGGGCTCTATGAGGAGAAATGTGGCATCAGGATTGGTGGAAGATCTATCAACAATCTGCATTATGCAGATAACACAACCCTGCTTGCTGAAACTGAGGAGGACCTGAAGCACTTCCTGCAGAGGGTCAAGGAGTGCAGGCAGCTTTCATTCAATATGGATTGAGGCTCAATGTCAAGAAGACAAAGATTCTCACCACTGGACCAATTGGCAGCATCAGGATGGATGGTAAAGAGATCGAGATTGTTCACAGCTTTAGTTTGCTTGGCTCCACAGTCAACCCTCTTGGTACCAGTAGCCGGGAAATTAAAAAGCATATTGCCATGGGAAAGTCTGCTGTTAGGGACCTCTCCAAAGTGCTGAAGAGCAATGGTATCTCTTTGGAGACTAAGGTGCGTCTGATACAGACCATGGTCTTCACAATCACTTGTTATGCATCAGAGAGTTGGACAATTACCAAGGAGGATAGAAGGAGAATTGATGCCTTTCGGCTGTGGTGCTGGAGAAGAGCATTGAGAGTACCATGGACTGCTAGGAAAACAAACAGATTCATCCTGGAAAGGGTTAAACTGGGAGGCTCCTTGGAGGCAAGGATTCTGAGGCTCCATCTAACATACTTTGGACATGTTGTAAGGAGAGACTGGTCCTTGGAGAGGGACATCATGCTTGGGAGGGTGGCAGGACAGTGCAGGAGGGGAAGGCCCTCTATGAGGTGGATTGATTCAGTGACTGGGGTAATTGGGATGGGAGTGTCAGAGACAGTGCGATTGGCACAGGACAGAGCAGCGTTTAGGGCTGTTGTACATAGGGTCGTTATGAGTCGCAAGCAACTTGAGGCACATAACAACAACATCAGGGTTTTAATAACATCAACACACACACAGAGATCAGCTGGCCCAGTGGACAGAAAGGGATGCTACCAAGCCAAAGGTGGGTGACTTTTAATCCGCTGCCTTCTGGCCTGTCTTTCATTGTTTTTGTTCAGACATTCCTCTAGGTCGTATAGCGCTGGAGTACAAGTTGCCGTACAGAGGTCACTTGTGGTTGCTGTGAGGCTGAACACTGTGACACTGATGTGTCAAATGCGTTAATAGCTGGTTACTCAATGTGGACAGAGAGTGGGGTGGAGCTCCCTGATTAAAACAAGCTTGGAAGGAGGAGTGGCATCCACTTCCATAATAGCTTGCCTCCAGAAACCCTATGAACCTGGAGAGAGGATGCAAGGCACCCAAGCATCGAGGACTCTCCTTCATAGGGTCGCTATGAGTCACCTGCAACTCGATGGCACTTAACAACAACACAACAACATCAGGGTTTTAAGTAAATGAAATTCAGAAACAAATAGCCAGACCTTTCTTTCTCATCTGTCTTAATTTTGTAGATCTACTGAAGTCTGTTTAAACATCATGGTACTACAAAAGCCTCACTGAAGATGGGTAGTGGCTCTGTGTATGAAGTGCTCTTATTGGGAATGGAATTTGAGTCTTTTGCATGAAACCACTTATGAACTACTAATGCCCTCTTCTTAATAAGTATAATTATTTAATAAAATAATTTGATATAAGCCTTACAAATAAGTTATCTAATTTCTCCTAGATATTATTTTCCCCATTCTCTACATTTTGTCACTCAAGTGATGGTCTGAGTTGTATCAAGCTATATAATGTCAAGATAATCTTATAATGAAAGGTTGCAAAGTCAGTGATTCTAAATGAAGACTATTAATCATTTTATGATTTGTAGCAACATTTGACAATTCCACAGTACTTTGCCATATTCAAGTTCACCTCTAAAATGATATTGTTAAGCAGATATGATAAACAGTAAGCATTAGGCTCATCATAATGAAATGAAGTTCAGAGAAGTCTGGCTTTTCTTAGAATTAAGCAAGTGATCTTAATAGTGTTGGACTGTTAACCCAAAGGTAGTGTCTGTCTGTGATTTGAACACACCAGAAGCTTATTGGAAGAGAGACGGAGTATGATCCCCTCCCGTGCGATTTATAGTCATGAAATCCCATGGAGGGTAACCTATGAGTTGATTTTTATTCTATGGCAATGAGTTTAAATTAGACATATTATTTGGTACCATTGAGTCAGAGTAGACTTATAGCTGGTCTTTCAGTGGATTTTCAGAGGTGAGACAGGAGGAAACTATTCATCTTTCTCTTGTGTAGTAGCCAGTGGTTTTAACCATGTCCCTTTGGATTGGCAGCACAGCTTCTTATCACTAAGCCACCAGAGCTCCCTGAAACACACACACACACACACACACACACACACACACACACACACACACACACACATTAGATAAGATCATCTTGTTAATTTTTGTATGACTAGATCCCAAGACAGTATGTTGTTGTTGTTGTTATGTGCCATCGAGTCATCTGCGACTCATAGTGACCCTATGTACAACAGCCCTAAACTCTGCACTATCCTCTGCCAATTTCACCATCTCTGACACACCTACTCCCATTACCCCAGTCACTGAATCAATCCATCTCATTGAGAGTCTTCCTCTCTTGTGCTGTCCCTCCACCCTCCCAAGCATGACGTCCCTCTCTAAGGACTGGTCTTGCAACATGTCCAAAGTATGTCAGATGAAGCTTCAGAATCCTTGCTCCAAGGAGCAGCCCAGCTTCACCCTCTCCAGAACAAACCTGTCTGTTTTCTTAGCAGTCTATGGTATATTCAACACTCTTCTCCAACACCACAGCTCAAAGGCATCAATCCTCCTTCTGTCATCCCTAGTCATTGTCCAGCTCTCTGATGCATAGCAAGTGATTGCAAAGACCATGGCGTGTATCAGGTGCATCTTAGTCTCCAGACTGACGTCGTTGCACTTCAGTACTTTTGAGAGGTCTCTAACTGCAGACTTTCCCATTGCAATACGTCTTTTAATTTCCTGGATGCTGACAGTATATGTCACTAAATAAATAAAGTAAAAGTAAATAATTGTTAAATATATGACATATGACAAAGAAAAGAGAATGGGTATTGATAGACATGAAAGGTAAGAAAATTGGTACTAGAAACAAAATACATATATAACATTTTATATAGAGATATAGTATATATTGTTGTTGTGTACCATGGAGTTGAAACTGATCCATAGCTGACACTCCAGTGGTTTTCAGGTGCAGTTAATTGCGTGGGAGGAGATTACCCATCCTTCTCCCATGGAGCAGCTGGTGGATTTTAACCACAGGCCTTGGGGACTTCAGTGCAGCTTCTTGCCACCAGGCCAACAGAGCTTTATATATATGTCTAAATGTGCATGTGTGTGCATGTATGTGCGTGTGTGTGTGTATTTGTATATATGTGTATCTATATACATATGTGTCTACCTTTGAAACCACTGTATGTTACACGCGCACACACACACACATATAAATATAACATGCACACATGTATATACTTATATATGGAAATAGAATGATAAACATGAAAGACAAAGTGCATAGGTAGAGCCAAAGAGTATGTACAAAGGCAAAGAGGTCAGAACTAACATGTATGGTAGAGATTGGGAAGCACAGAAGAGATATCATGTGACTTTGGTTTGGTGTATTTTTTGCTTCTATCACAGAAGACCTTTGAACCATTACAGGGAGTTTGGACTTCTGCCCAAAGGCTGTGAGAAGCTGTAAAAAAGAATGAGATAGCCTGAGGACAGCCACATCTGGCCTGTCCTAACTTCCTTATCAGAACTGTCACCAACAATATCTACAGTATAAAACGAATCTGTTGACACCTACTTTACCAGTTCTAATGACAACTGACCCTAAGAGAGTCTAATAATCCGTTGTAATGGCTACAAAGAACTCAGGAGGTTCTTATTTATAAGAACTTCTTATCTATACTCTTATTTATGGTGTTTATTAGGGACGTTAACAAACTACAATTTAGGTTGGGACAGGATGTAATTCTTCAGTCTGAGTAGCTTCTTAAATGTGCTTGCAGGCCCTTCAACCTTTGGCCACATGGTTTTAGGTCATTGTTACAAAGCTCTCATTGTTGTGTGTCCCATTGAGTTAGAACTGACCTATAGTTGACCCTCTAGTGTATTTTTCCTGGTCAGTAAATTACACAGGAGAAGATTGCCCATCTTTCTCCCATGATGCAGCTGACAGATTGAAACTGCATACTTTTATGTTGAGAGTGCAATTCCTTAGCACTAAGTCACTAAGGTATCCTACAAAGCTGTCTCAGAGCTGCCTATTGTGGCATCTTCCCTCATCTCACCCCTAAGTCCTCTAGCATGCTTGGGAAAAGGCCCCTGGCTCTGACTCTGAGGAGTAGGAGTCTTAGGTCAGCTCTGCCTTGTGTTGGTCTCAGTTTCTTAACTGTTGTTGCTTTTCTTGTCCAGATTCCAGTCTGAATTTCAGTCTGGCCCAGAAGGATGACTGAATGCTGAATTTTATTTTCTTCTTTCTCTCTAGTAACAGAAAAATAGAATTGATACACAAATGAAAATTTGTACACAGATGTTCATAACAGCATTATTTACAAAAGCAAGAACATGGAAACATCACTGTTTTCTATCAACAAACAACTGGATTGAGAAATTGTGATACATTCACATGATGGAATACTATACAGCACTCAGAAGCAATGATTAAAAAATACTATGTAATGTGGAAGAGGCTGTAGAGCATTGTGTTAAGGGAACTAACTCAGTCTCATAAGGACAAAAACCACATAAGACCATTACTATAAAAATAGAAGGATTACTAGGAAGATGCGTACAAAAGTTCAGATGGGATAGGAGAGGGAGGGAGAGGGCTGAGGCTGGAAATGGGGAAAAATCTCATGACATCACAGAATTTGATGTTCAGAGTGAGTGGGTGAAAGAATTAGGAAACATTTAATGGGGACCTGGAAAGGCGAAGCAGTGGTGGGCACAGATCCATGGTGATTAATTTTATAAGACACAATGTATGGGAATGGTTTATGGAACTTAATGTAAATAGAGGAATGTATGAA
>NW_006399753.1:38455445-38472313 GCF_000299155.1 Elephantulus edwardii
ATGGCAATGCAATGTATATGAATTTTGAATGCAAACCAATATAAAATAAAAATGTCATTTTGGAGAAATCTCTACTATAAAAACAATTTTTTTGTTCTTTAAATAGGTGAAATAGAAATATCATTTGATTTAGCAATCCCACTATTAGATTTATATCCTAGAGAAATAAAAACAGTGACCCAAACAGAGATAAAGACATTATACTTATTGCAGCATTGCTTACAATAGCAAAGAGATGAAAACAACCCAAGTGTCCATAATGCGGTGAATAGTTAAAAGAAAATATGGCCAAAAAATGGGACACTGTGCGATACCTAAAAAGAATTCACAAAACACTGCATAACATGGATGCATCTAGATGATATTATGCCAAGTGTAATAAGTTAATCACACAAGGACAAGTACTGTGTATCGCTATTATACAAAGAAAGGCTTATGCCCAGATAGAATCATTTTTGGATGGCTATCAAGGATAAGAAAGGAGGAAGAGTGGAATAAAAATGAATATATAGGCAATAGACACTCACTAAGATAGGTGAAGGTCTGTGTTGCCAGCTCTGTGGTGGTTCGAATCCACCAGCTGCTCCATGGGAGAAAGAAGGGACATCTCCTCCTGTGTGATGTGCTGCCACTGAAAAACCTACTGGAGAATCAGCTATGAGTTTGTTCTGACTTGATGATACATAACAAGATTGGTAAAGGGAAAGGCAATATAGAATAAGGGAATGAACAAACACTGTATTGTAATTAATGTTATAAAACAAAATGTGCGTGAATGATTGAATAAGAAACAATATTTGCAAACTTTCACTCAAATCATAAGTTAAAAATTCTTAAAAAAGGAAATACAAAACAAGTAGTTCATTTATAAATGAAATGATTTGGTAGAGAAAATATTCTTTATTTTGAGGAAGCATCCATCTATTTTAAAGAGGAAATGAGCTATGTAATACATAATGTGGAGATGATGGAGCAAAAAAGTTCTTAAGATTCAGTTAATCCTGTTGTCACACTCCAAAATAATTTGTTAACTAAATTAAAAAAAAATAAGTCCCTTTCCCTTAAAATTTGCTGAGCTTCAGTAACCAAAGTTCCTGGATTGTGAAATTTTAAATTCAAGCAGTAAATGCAGTGTCAGAGTACAAGTTTGCTGATTTTGATCATGTGACCACAAGCAAAATCCCTTAAAGATTTTAAAGCCTTCACTACCCTGGCTTAGCCTCAGATAGATAGACCTGACACAATATGAAGTGTCACAATACAAGAAAAAAAAAATTCCTCCTTTTCCAGGTGCAGATTACATCTTATGTTTGTCCCAGGAATATTTCAAGACACATTTGGCCATTTGAGGATATTAAGGTTAAAGGTAACTGAAACTCCCCAAGGTCAATTCCGTTCCCTGTAAAACACAACAAAAGCTTGTAGGAGGCTTAAGGCTATATGAGAAAATTAAGTATTGATCGGGGAGTGCATATGATGTTGTGCAATGTCATTATTAGACTCAATTCAGTGGCTGTTAATTTGAGACTTTGCACTTTCTCAGAAGATTACTCCAGTTAACAATACATTATTAAAGTCTGACGAGCTTTCATACTCTGGACTCTTTATCACTGTGCAGCCTTTTTTTCTCAGGCGTGGAAGATCAATACACTTTTATTGAACACAGGTTAACATAACCACTCAGCTCAAATCTGATCACTTTCAAGAGTCTATGACACTTGGCAAAGTCAAATTTCCCACACAGTACTTTGTTGTATGAAGAAATCAGAAATTCCAAATTTTATCATGCCCATTTCTCATGGGATTCTACTGGTCTAGTGGGTGAGGAGTTGTGATGCCAAACCAAAGGCGCTCAGTTCGAATCTATCAGCTGCTCCATGGGAGAAAGATAGGCAATCTCCTCTCAGGCAATTTACAGCCTCTGAAAACCTACTGGATGGCCATCTATGAGCTAGCTGGTTTTGACTAAACCGTACATAACCTGATGCCCATTTCTAGTTCTTATTAATTATTTTGTTGTACTGCTAACCCAAAAGTCATTGGTTTGAATCCACCAGCACTCCACAGGAGAAAGATGGAAAGTCTACTTCTCAAAGGGTGTACAACCTCAAAAACTGACGGAGTTTCACCATGAGTCAGAATCAGCTTAATGGCAGTGGTTGGTTGTTTCAGTATCAATTATTATGAGAATCCAGAAGATTCAGTTGTTGCTTTCTGTCATTATATTGGCCCTAAAGCCATTAAAAAATGAAAACCAACCCACTTACTGTCAAAGTCAGTTCCAATTCATGGCAACACCCTGTGTTGCAGAGCAGAACTGCTCCACGTGTTTTCCCTATCTGTGAACTTAATGGAAGCAGAACACTAGATCTTTCTTGCTTCTTGGTGGGTTCGAACTGACAACCTTTGGTTAGTAGTTGAGCACACACTGGGATTTTAAGATAATTGAAGGTCACACCATTTCTAATGAAGCTGTAACAAACAAAATCCCAAACTAAGAAAGGGATGGGAAGCATTTGTAATTCAGAACACAAAATAAAAAAAGCCTAAAAAAAAATCTTAGAAGGAGACTTAGGAAAAGAATACAATTCTTTTGTTCAGATATGAATAAATCCATATCCAAAGAGGTTGTGACACATTACAGGTGCAAAACTAGTTAGTAACAGAATTGGGGAATTAATTTGATGCCTTGACCCTGAATTCAGTTTTGCCAAATACATATTCTGCCTCCCTAATTGCCTCAGCAATAGGCAAAAATAGCATCAGTGTAAATTATCTCTTTATGCATATTTATATTTATAAATATGAAAATTTATATTTGAAAATTTCCTTTAACTTTTGTCAAGTTATGAAATATGTTTTACCATTTTTTATTATGCACAGTCTCCCATTTCCTTCATTAACATTATGCTTCATACAATCATTCCCATACATTGTGTTTTACAAAATTAATCATCTTTGGACTATTCCGACCATTAACTTGTCTTTTCAGGTCCCACCAGATCTTTCCCATTTCCTTTTACCCCCTCTCTCCACACACCAAATTGTGTGACCCTATGATTTCTCCCCTACCTATCCTCACCCCTCTGTTTTCATTTCTTCCCTCCTTGGATCCACATATACATTTTATTAGTTTATTTTATTAGTTATCCTTTTATTTTTACAATAATAATCTCATGCGGTATTTGTCCTTGTGAGACTGAGTTAGTTCACTCAGCATAATGCTCTCCAGACTCTCCCAGGGTAGGTAATATTTTTCAAAATCATTTCTCCTGAGTGCTATGTGGTACTCCATTGTGTGAATGTACCACAATTCCTCAATCCATTTGGTTGTGTTTGAACCTTTGTGCTGTTTCTATGTTCTTGCGATGGTAAATAATGCTGCTATCAACACTGGTGTACAAATCTCCTTTATCTCTTAAATATTTTGTACAGCTAATATGTTGGGATTTGAAAAATTTGTATAAGGTTCTATAGAGTTTTCTAGTAGGACTGCTTAGTAGAGGGAAAAGAGCTCTAGTGGCACCTTTGTTTGAATGCTTTGTTACTAACCAAAGGCCAACTTTTGAACCTACCAGCAGCTCTATAGGAAAAAGATGCAGAAGTCCGCTTCTGCAAAGATTTACAGCCTCAGAAACCCTATACTCAGTTCTTCTCTATCTTACAGGATCACTAGTTGGAAACAGTTTGATGGTAAAAGGTTAGTAGAGAGAAAAGTTTTCAACTATCCCTAATTCACTGATGACAATTTGAGATCTAGAAAATATAAGTGACTAATCTAAAATCATGCAGCCATTTGTGATAGAAAACAGATATTGAATCTAGTACATTTAGATCAGTACTCTTTCTACTATCCTGCACAACCTTCATTGCTTGCTTTTGTGTTTGTCTTTCTATAAGCCTGCAGGCACGCCATACTTCTGCAGCTGTTTTATACTTTGCCCACTCCCACTTCGATCCAAGTGCTCTGAATAAATAGGTTAATATGAGCTTGACCTCTCTGAGCATCTTCCTCTTTTGTTCTGATTTTCTATTTCATCAGCAATATGGATTGACATAGAGACTGACTGTGACAACGAGCTGAAGCACAGCAGTGATTGTGAGGATGGTGCTGGACTGAATCATTTTCTGTCTGTTTTATGTGGAGATGCCAGGAATCTAAACCAACCACAGCACCTACAAACAACAACAGGATGTGCTTGATGGTCTCAGCTGCTCTGACTTAACACCCCATTTAAATGTGAAGAGAGAACTACACTGGTATTTATGTCTTCTCTGAGAATGTCAAACACTGCTGATCACTGTACTCAGTGTTTGCAATCTGTTTGATTGTGACTCATGTGAATATGACACATAGTCTGTAAGTCGATTATTTATCTCCACATTACAATTGGCAATAGCCTGCCTGCCCAGCCTGCATGAGTGAACACTCAGAGTCTCATTTAAAATCAAAACATGATGTCTTAGAAAAAAAGTGTTTCTTCTCAGATGACTAGCTCTTTTCTTTCTTGGTTTGAACTAGGGCTTCCAATGTTGACCTTCCTTCAGAAGTGATTGCAATTTATCTTTTCCAAGTCAGAGAGAGAACACTTTGTGCTTTCTTTATTATTCTAAAGGTGCCATAAATTTGGGTAATGGATTTCTGAAAGCCTGGTAAATATGGCTGTGGTCAGAAGATGAAGGTGGAGGGTGGGAGCAGTGATTGTGATGCCCGTCTGTCCTTCCATCATCCTGCTTGGTGATGCTTGCTTTTCAATAGGACCTAGAAAATGGGCTGGAGGAAGACAGCTTTAAGTTCCTCATAGTAAATTAGTTTTGAGATGTTTCTGGGCAAAGGCTGCCAACTGAACTCTTGTTTTGACAGTGGAAATATTTCTAATGAAACATAATGAAGTAAAATTTAAGTCCCAAATTGCTTCAATGTGGAAGTGCTAAAATGGCAATTCTGGTTACAGTGACACCTCCAATTACCAGAATCTGAAGTAATTCTCTTTAGAAAATGACTTCACTTTGAGGAAATGAATGCTGGTTAAGGGTTATGACATACACACCAGGGGCTGCAAATCCGCTCTTGGATGTTTCCCTTAGATGAGAAAATTAGATGCCTGGTGTCTGAGTTTCCCTCCAGAATGAACAACATTTAGCAACAAGCAGTGTTCTGAGGCTCCTACAATGTCAGTGGAACAATTTCAAATAATCCCAGAAATGAAAGAATGGATTACAAACTGGGAATTTTTGTAGCATTAGTAAACAATTGAAAAGATGTAAATTTAAGACATTGTTCCCCCTCATATTATCAACTTTATTAAGACAACACTCATGCTTTTTAGCAAAGACCCTCATTATCCTTGCTTAGCACTAATTCTCCAGAGTAAAGAAAATTTCTGACTGAAGATTACTTTGTTGTGGTTATGTGCTGTTGAGTAGACTACACTCATGGTGATCCTGTGAACAATAACTCTGAATCTTGATCTATCCTGAGTCAGTCTCACTGTCTCTGACACACCTGCCCAGGCATTGTGCCAAACCATCTCATCCAGGGTCTTCATCTCCTGCACTGACCCTCTGCCCTTCAAAGCATGATGTCCCTTTCCAAAGAATGGTCCCTCCTAGAGGCATGGCCAAGGGATGTGAGATAGAATTTCTTTGTGAATGACTTTATTCCCTTATTCAACAAGCATTACTATGTGCTTATAATGTGCTAGGCATTGTGATTGATGGAGAGGTAGGTAACAAAAGGAAGTATTTCCCAAGTAGAGTGCTGGAGCACTGAGAAGCCAAAGCAGAGTGAAAATTCAAGATATTAAAGAGCTGAACAGACGATTTCAAAAGACAGCAAGGGGTGGAGGGGGGAGTAAAATGTTACAATGAAACGTGCAAGGAGCTGGAGTCAGAAAATCAAAAGGGCTGAACTTGCTCACATTTCTTAAGCTCAAGTAACTGAAGAACAAATCCAAACCTCGAGTTGCTATACTTAAGGATGCTTTGGGCAGAATATTAAATGATCCAGGAAGTATTAAAAGAAGATGGAAGAGAATACAGAGTCATTGTACTCTGAAAGGAATCAGCAGACACAAGAATTTAATGAAACAACATATGAACAAGAGCCTATGGTGATGAAAGAAGAAGTTCAAGTTGCTTTGAAGGAACTGGCAAAAAAACAAGCCCCCAGGAATGGATGGTATACCAATTGATATATTTCAAATATTAGATGCTGCCCTAGATGTGCTCACCAAGTTGTGTCAAGAAATCTGGACGACAACCACTTGTCCAGCTGACTGGAAGAGATCTATGTTTGTTCCCATTCCAAAAAAAGGTGATCCGACAGAGTGTGGAAATTATCAAATGATATCACTAATATCACATGCAAACAAGATTCTGCTTAAAATGATCCAAAAACACAGCACATCAACAGAGAACTGTCTGAACTGCAGGTTGGCTTTAGAAAGGGTCGTGGTACTAGGGATATTGTAGAGATTGTAACTAATGTTAGATGGATCTTGGCTGAAAGCAGGGAGTACCAGAGGAATGTCTATCTGTATTTCATTGATTATGCAAAGGCATTTGACTGTGTGGATCACAAAAAACTGTGTCTGACTCTGAGAAGAAATGGAACACTTGATCATGTTAATGTGAAACTTATTCTTGGACCAGGAGCCAGTCGTCAGAACAGAGCAATGAAACACTGCATGGTTCAAAATTGGGAAGGGTACACTCTAGGGACATGTCTTATCTCCATACCTTTTCAACCTATATGCAAAACAGATTATTTGGGAGGCTGGACTGTATGAGGAGAAGTGTGGCGTCAGGATTAGAGGAAGGTTCATTAGATGGCACAACCCTGCTGGCTAAAACTGAGGAAGACCTGAAGCGCTTGCTGCAGAAGGTCAAGGACTGCAGCCTTTAATATGGATTGAAGCTAAACATCAAGAAAACAAAGATTCTCATTATTGGGCCAATTGGCAGCATCAGGATGGATGGTGAAAAGATTGAGATTGTTAACAGCTTTAGTTTGCTTGGCTCCACAGTCAACACTCTTGGTACCAGCAGCCAGGAAATGAAAAGACATATTGCGATGAGAAACATGGCTGTTAGGAACTTCTCCAAAGTACTGAAGAATGATGGTGTCACTCTGGAGACTAAGGTGCTCATGATACAGGCCATGTGCATCAGAGAGCTGGACAATGACTAGGGAAGATAGGAGGAGAATTGATGTCTTTGAGCTATGGTGTTAGAGAAAAGTATTGAATACCATGTACTGCTAAGAAAACAAATAGGTTCACCCTGTTGTTGTTGTTGTTATGTGCCGTCGAGTCGCTTGCGACTCATAGCCACCCTATGTACAACAGCCCTAAACTCCGCTCTGTCTTGTGCCAATCGCACTGTCTCTGACACTCCCATCCCAATTATCCCAGTCACTGAATCAATCCACCTCATAGAGGGCCTTCCTCTCCTGCGCCGTCCCTCCACCCTCCCAAGCATGATGTCCCTCTCTAAGGACTGGTCTCTCCTCACAACATGTCCAAAGTATGTTAGACGGAGCCTCAGAATCCTTGCCTCCAAGGAGCCACCCGGTTTAACCCTTTCCAGGACAAATCTGTTTGTTTTACTAGCAGTCCATGGTATTCTCAACACTCTTCTCCAGCACCACAGCTCAAAGGCATCAATTCTCCTTCTATCCTCCTTGGTCATTGTCCAACTCTCTGATGCATAACAGGTGATTGCGAAGACCATGGCCTGTATCAGACGCACCTTAGTCTCCAGAGAGACACCATTGCTCTTCAGTACTTTGGAGAGGTCCCTAACAGCAGACTTTCCTATGGCAATGTGCCTTTTAATTTCCTGGCTGCTGGTGCTAAGACTGTTGACTGTGGAGCCAAGCAAACTAAAGCTGAGAGGGTTAAACCAGGCTGCTCCTTGCAGGCAAGGATTCTGAAACTTCATTCTGACATACTTTGCACATGTTGCAAGGAGGAACCAATCCTTGGAGAAGGACATCATGCTTGGTAAGGTAGAGGGCTAGTGCAGAGAGGATGACCCTCTATGAAGTGGATTGATTCAGTGACCAGGGTAATTATGATAGCTGAGTCGGAGACAGTGAGATTGGCACAGAAGACAGCAGGGTTTAGGGCTGTTGTACACAGGGTCGCTATGAGTTGCAGGCGACGTGACAGCACATAACAACAACAGCAGACTTTAAATATCTAATACACTTGATTGATTCTTAATTTCTTGAATCTTTGACCTTGAAGTTAGGATTATTCCACCTCAGTAAGGTACTCCCACAATCCTATAACCTCATGACCTGCTCTCAACCTAACCTGAACATATTAATGTGATGTGGAAGAGTTCCTTATCAGAGACTCTTTGGCTTTAGGGTTGTCTGTTTTAGTTGGGAATTTGTATTGTAAGAAACAAAACTTTGTTGTTTTTACTGTTGAGTACTATCAAGTTAATTTCAACTCATGATAACTCTACTGATAAGGGGAAACTTCCCTACAGGAGTTTCTAACATTGACATATACAGAAACACAATGTCAAGGTCTTCCTATTGCATAACTACTGGGTGGATATGAACCATTAATAAGCAGTTGGAAGTTAATCACCAAACCACCAGGACTCCTCTTTGCATTGTTAGGTGCTGTTGAGTTCAGTAAGACCTTATGAACAACAGATCTGAATCCTGTCCTATCCTGTGTCATCCTATCTCTGATACACTTGAGGCTACTAATGCGGTTACTGTGTCAGTCCATCTTGATGAAGATCTTCTTCTCTTTCACTCACCCTGTACCATTCCAAGCAGGATACCCTTTCCAAGGAATAGCCTCTCTTAGCAACATGTCCAAAGTATGAGAGACAAAGCTTTTCCATCCTTATCTCCAAGGAGCACTCTGGCTGTATCTTTTCCAAGATGAACCTGTTTGTTCTTTTGACAGTCCGTGGGATGTTCAGTATTCTTCTCCAACACTACAACTCAAAGACATCAATTCCTCTTCTGTCATCCTTATTCATTATAGTCATAAGGAAATAAAATTTTTACTGTGAGCCATAAGTAATACCAAAGGAACACTCCCTGATGAAAAGAGATTACTTAGAAAAAGATAGTCTGTCCACAACACTTAAAGAGATGAGTTTCCGGGCAGAATTTTAAAGCTGTGAGAGACCTGCATGATCTAAAATTTACCTGTGGAGTTTGTCTCTCAATATGGCTTTTCTAGCATGGATGACAATGTAGAGGGGTGGGGCAATGAAGCCTGCTGGCTTATCCTCAAAGGGACTGGTTAGTTACCATTCCACAAGGGAATTGGCAGTCGATCTACGAGAGGATTCATTAGTCTCACCAATAAATTGAACAGCTCTAGCTGCAGAGAATAGAAATCTTCCTCCACAAGAAGAGGAAAGAACTCTTTCCTCAGCCAGAGAAGAGAGACCTCCCTCTACCCAGTATAATGTAAGACATGCTTCTGTACAGTAGTAGCAGCCATCCCTAAACTGGAGAATTGACATGAGATGGGATTTTGTGGATAGGGTGGGGAAGGGGAAGGTGGAAGCCAAAATTGGCAGGACTAAGGACTTTGTTGGGCTAGTAGTGGCAGAACAGAAAACTTTATTGGATAATTGGAGGGAAATCAATATTGGCAAGACTGAGAACTTTGTTGGACAACTTGGGGTGAGGGGAAGCCAATATTGGCAGAACTGAGATTTTCTGAACACTTAGAGCTACTGGGCTTGAGGCTGAGGTGCCTGCATGCACATTTTGGGAGCTGTTTTGACTGTATTCTGTTTTTAGTCTGGATTATAAGCTTTTGATCTCTCCAATTTGGTTTTGTGTTATCTGTGAGCTATCACATCGGATTTTGAACTCAGCAAAGCAATAAGATTGGTGTTGAGATGACTACAAAAGGCATGGGAGCATGGGGGACATGTTTGACCTCCTGGGAATTAGTTTTGTGTTATTGTTGCTGTGAACAGGAATAGTTTCTTTCTGTGAAGTTGATAAAGGTCAAGTATTGTATCTTCACACGGTTCTTGCTCTTTTTACATTGTTGCTGTGTACCATAGAATCAGAACCAACACATAGCTGACCCCCAGGGGGTTTTCAGAGGCAGTTAATCACATGGGAGGAGATTGCCAATTCTTAAATTAGCATATTATTTTTTTGAGGAAGCAGTTGAGATAGCATCAGATATAGTCACACTGTCTTATTCCATAGTGTTTATAGTAAAAGGAAATTAAAAGAAGTCATGGTATATAACAATTGCTCAGGGAATCAATTAATTAATTAGAATGTTAATAAATGACTCTAATATTGAGCCTCAGTACTATGGTACTCTTCCCCATCTTACCAGGATCCTGCTTCTCTCATCTTAAGTTGTAAAATTTTACCTGGAGTAATAGGGTATAATCCTTTAATTACAAAGTTAGATTAAATCAGCAATATCAACTAGAACAAGCCAAAGAAACGAATTCAAAAGTGTTTTATAACATTAAAATAACTATAAAATCCAAGGTGTTACTTTTGCTTTGAAGGCTCAGATGGATTTGACAATTATTCAGATGGTGAACAAACACATAAAGAAATTCTCACTATCACTAGCTATCAGAGAGATATAAATTAAAACAATGATTTGTTGTTGTTGTTGTTGTTATGCGCCGTCGAGTCGCCTGCGACTCATAGCGACCCTATGTACAACAGCCCTAAACTCTGCTCTGTCCTGTGCCAATCGCACTGCCTCTGACACTCCCATCCCAATTATCCCAGTCACTGAATCAATCCACCTCATAGAGGGCCTTCCTCTCCTGCGCCGTCCCTCCACCCTCCCAAGCATGATGTCCCTCTCTAAGGACCGGTCTCTCCTCACAACATGTCCAAAGTATGTTAGACGGAGCCTCAGAATCCTTGCCTCCAAGGAGCCACCCCGTTTAACCCTCTCCAGGACAAATCTGTTTGTTTTCCTAGCAGTCCATGGTATTCTCAGTACTCTTCTCCAGCACCACAGCTCAAAGGCATCAGTTCTCCATCTATCCTCCTAGGTCATTGTCCAGCTCTCTGATGCATAACAGGTAAAAACAATGATTAGATAGTATCTAATTCCAACAACAATAACAAAATTTAACAGGACAGCAAACAACAAGCATTGGTGAGGATGTGAAGAGATTGGAACTATCATGCAGTGTTGGTGGGAATGTAAAGTAGTACAAACACTATAGATGTCAGTCTGGTGCTTTTCCAAAATGTTGAAAATAGAAATATCACTTGATCCAGCTGTTCTACTACTGAGAATATAGCCTAAAGAAATCAGAGATGTGGCACAAATTGATGTATGCAAACCCATGCTAATTAAAACATTATTCATAATAACGAAGAGATGGAATCAGCTTACATGCCCATCAACAAACAAATGGATAGAGAAACTGTGGTAAATTCACACAGTGGAGTATTATGCAGAATTTAAAAACAATGAACTCATGAACAAAATGAATGGATCTAGAAAATACTATGCTGAGTGATACATCTCTGACACAAAAGGACAAATAAATATAAGACCACTGGGATAATTTAAGATAATGTAATGCTCATGTGTGAAGCTGTTGGATTCTGGAAGATGGTTTCTGTGTCTTAGGGTTGAGTGTGGACTGTTTTTTTTTGTTTTTTTTGTTGTTGTTGTTGTTAACAATGGGGTGTCAGCTGATTGGATTTGTTGGATTTAACTAACAATGAGGTATGGTCTAGAAGCCTCTTAGAGTCAAAAAGCACCTGGTGGGCGGGCCTTGTATTTAAAAGGTAGTAAGGCTTAGTGTTTATTGTGTTTGGCATGGACATTCTTCTAAGTGGTACAGGATTGGTATGTCAGTTTGTTGTACTGAAGTAATTTGGGGTTGCTGTGATGTTGAATGCTGTGCCATTGAAGTATCAAACACCATAATGGTTACCCATCATGGACAGTGCTTGGTGGAGCTCTCAGATTGATTCAAGTTTGGATGCAGGAGTGGCATCCACTTCCTAAACCACATGCCATTGGAAACTCTATGAACATAGAGAAATGGCGATAGTTATAAAACAGAATTCAGGTCTTTTGTTCCGAGGGTCTCTATAAGTCATACTTGACTCGACGGAACTTAACAACAACAATGACAACAATGTACAATCTAAAACCTTGTTACCTGTAGTCAGGAGACATATTGCAATGGACAAGTCTCCTGTGAAGGACCTCTCCTTTCCAAGGAGCAAAAATGTCAGTTTAAAGACTAAGGTGTGTCTGATTCAGACCATGGTCTTTTCAATCAATTACTATATAGCTGAGAGCTAGACAATGAATAAGGATGACAGAGAAATAGATGCCTTTGAGCTGTGCTGTTGGAGAAAAACACTGAATATCCCTTGGACCTCCAAAAGAACAAACAGATATATCTGAGGGAAAGTGCAGTCAGAGTGTTCCTTGGAGGCAAGATGGCAACACTTCATCTCACATATTTTCACTACGTAGCCTGGAGAGGCTATTGCTTGGAAAGGTCAGCAAAAGAGAGGAAGACCCTCAACCAGATGGACTGACATTTTGATTGTAGCAATGGGCTCAAGTATGTCAGAGACACTGAGGATGGCACTGGATAGGACATAGTTTGGATCTGTTATTCACTGGGTCACTGAGTTTTACTGACTCAAAGGCATCTTATAACAACAACAATGTACATTTGTTATTTTTTTTTTAAGCTCTTCAATACCTGAATGAAATTTCCTTTTATGCTGAAGGAATTTCTCATTGTATGAGTCTTATTGGCAAGCAGGAACCTATATACATATACTCTGTATATACTTATACTGAGAAATATGCCTGTACTCTGACAGTCAGATGTGTCCACCTCAGATCTGATCCAAAAGGAGCCTATTGTGTGTAAGGACAGAGGATTCGGCAGTACTGCTCAGTCACTATCTCCTGTGCAGCATTAATGATTAGCAGCACCAGAGTGGCCGTTGATGGACTGCTTTTCGGAGTGATGCTGGCAAGAATCATGCCTGCTGCTAGGTGTCTTTTATTCCTGTCTTTTTTCCTAAGCCTGTTTTTGCAGCTTTCCTGGCATTTCTAAATATTAATCACTATTTTGTAAAATAACCCTTTTCAGCTTAAACAGGCAAGATTCAATTTCTCACCCCCCCACCCCAAAACAAGAGGGTTGAATTATTGAGTTGATATCTGCAGTGATTACAGGCAAAGAAAATGAAAATATAGGCTTGGTTATCTACTAACATTAGACGAGATTTTCCAAGAAGACCTAGTCTAATTGTAGTGCTAATTGATGGAATTCTTGAGAGTACATAACTGATAATGTGAATTTTATTGTGTTTCTCCAAATCTGTGTCTGTTTGGTTATGTCATGAATCTCAGAGGTTTGGCAGTTGTGGATTTATGCAATTTGGCCATGACCTAAGGTAAGGGAAGTTTCCCTGGGATGCAGCCTGCACCACCTTTCATCTTAAAAGAGATAAAAGGAGGGACTTGCTTGCCACCAAGAAAGAAGAGCCAAGAGCAAAGCACGTTTTCCAGACCTGTTATTCCTGCTCTGTGAAAGGAGGAAGATTGATACCAAGACACATGGAGATCTCTAAGAAACTCAAGGTCTACAGATACTGAAAAAAGAAAGGCAAGTTCCTTCAGAGCCAAGGCAGAGAAAAAATTTTTACTGAGAATTTGGGCTCTGAATTTCTACTTCTGGACTCCTGAATTATGAGAGAATGAATTTTGTTTGTTTAAGCCCACCATTTCTAATATTACTCTTAAAGTAGCATAAGATAATTAAGACAGGAGACATTGACCAAAAATGAAATTATCATCAGTAGAAATAAGTGCCAGTTGAAGCCAAATATTGAGGAGGTAGGCTAGTATCCAAAGTATGTGAGATGTAGCTTCAGAATCCTTGCCTCCAAGAACAGCCTGGTCTCACCCTCTCTAGGATGAACCTGTTTGTTCTCCTAGCAGTCACCAGTCCTTGGAGAGGGACATCATTCTTGGGATGGTGGAGGGATAGTGCAAGAGAGGAAGACTTTTGATGAGATGAATTGATTCAGTGACTAGAGTAATGAGAGTAGGTTGTGTCAGAGACAATAAGATGAGTCCCAGGCAACTCGATGGCACATGACAACAACAACAACAGGCCAGTATCAAATAGTATAAAGAAAATGAGGAAATTAGAGTGTGAGGTGGAGTGGTTTTCTTCCAAGGACACTGGGAAGCTTAATAAAGTAGAGAATAAAGAGCTCACAAAAAGGAAAATTTTGATCCATAGTACATCTGAAGTCCAATTTTTTAAAATGGTTGTGCCAAAAAGTATGTTGTCATTTTTGAAGATGTGTGCCAAGAATTTAAAAGAAAATAAAAATTAGATTCTGATAAATTGCTGAAATGAGTACCTCCATCACTACCAACGAATAAAAAGACAAAAAAGTCCACAGAAATTTGTACTGAACACTTACTGTGTACCAGATGCTGTTACAGTTATTTTTCAAGCATTAGGCAAAAAAAGCAACAAAGTTTCTGCTTTACTTAGTTTGCAAGGCCACCTGAATTTGTCATGTCAGCAGTGAAACTTGCATTTATGCTTTAGTCAAGAAGAGTAGAATCCCAGGAATTGGGAAGATTTGAAGGACTTAAGCTGTGTACAGGATGCTGGGATGATTTAGTGGTAGAATTCTTTCATTCCATGTGAAAGAACCAGGTTCTGTTCTTGAACAATGAACGTCAAGCCCAGCTACTACCCATCTGTCAAAGGATGTTTCTGTGTGTTATGATGATGATGACTAGGTTTTAATGTAACTTCTAGACTAAGGAGAAAGACCTAGTCATCTGTTCCTGACACTCAGCCAGTAAAATGCTATGGATCACACAATCTGTCCCACAGTGAATAATAACAGTAACACTTTGTGTATGACTGGCAATCTCCTTCCCACCAACATCATTAATTGTTCAGGAAACTCATGGTGAATGCCCTTGATGACAGAGATGGATCTACTACCATCACGAGCCATTCTTATTAAGGCTAGTAGAGCTACCTTCATTGCCAGCCGCCCAATTTGCTAATAGCAATAATCAGCCTTGTGCCCGTTTTTGCTTCTGTGGCAGATTGATTATACTGTTTTTCTTTCATCATGGACAGGAGAGTCATTTACTATTAATGGAACTGATTCTCCATACGGATTTGCTCTTCAACTAAACTGCCGGTGACATTCAAATCCCGACTCTGCTACACTTGCAATCTATGCTACTTTAGGCGAAATACACAAGCTTGATGTGCTTTAGTTTCCTCATTAACAAAACAAGGATAAAATATCTCTACTTCAAAAGATTGTTGTGAGAAGTGAAACAATGAATTCTTTAAAAATATTATTAAAAAACCTTCTAAAACTTTATAACTTTTATAATTTAACAACTTTTTAACCTTAAAAAACTTAGCATAATGTCCTTTTCCAAGACTGCTCCCTCCTGACAACATACCCAAACTATGTTAAAAGAAGTTTCATCATCCTTTTCTCTAAGGATGCACTACCTCCAAGGCCAACTTGTTGTTTGTTTAGTGATCCATGAAATATATGATACTCTTCTCCAATCCCATAACTCAAAGGTGTCAGTTCTTCTTCTATTATCCTTATTCATTGTCCAGTTTTCAATAAACATTTGGAAATTGACATAATGAGCAGTCAAAATACATCACCAAAGAAGAGGAGTGTAATGATGATCTTCGGCAATCAAAAGGGTGATGGTACTGGACATCTGTAATTTTTTCTGCCTGTCTGATAAGTAGATATCATTACTACATTTAGAGAACTCCACATTTTATGAAACTGTCTTTACATAGGATATGATGCAGGCTCAAGGCTGATGATTACCCAGTTAGTTGTTATTATTTGCCTTTGAGTTGATGGCTCTGATTGATGTCAAAACAATGTGCAACAACATAAAATATTGCCCAATCTTCCTGATTATTGACATTCTCAAATCCATTTTAAGGTCACTAACTGCTGGAGAAGCTCAATATCAGCTGTGAAAACTCGGCCAGGAGCTGATTGTGGAACAGACCACCAACTACTCATATGCAAGTTCAAGTTGAAACTGAGGAAAATTAAACCTAGTCCATGGAAACCAAAATATGACGTTGAGTCTATCCCACCTGAATTTCAGAACCTTCTCAGGAACAAGTTTGAGGCCTTGAACACTAATGAGCGAAGACCAGATGAGTTGTAGGAGGATATAAAGGATATCATCTAAGAAGAGTGCAAACGTTCATTACAAAGACAGAAGAGGAAGAAAAGACCAAAATGGATGTCAGAAGAGAATCTGAAAATTGCACTGGAGGGCAGAGAAGCCAAAGCAGAGGGAAGAATTCAAGATACTAAAGAGTTGAATAGAAGATTTCAAAAGGCAGCACGGGATGACAAAGTAAAATATTACAATGAAATGTGTAAGGAGTTGGAGTCAGAATATCAAAAGGGCCGAACTCGCTCAGCATTTGTTAAGCTCAAGGAACTGAAGAACAAATTCAAACCTTGAGCTGTTATAATCAAGTTGCTATAATCTTTAGGCAGACTATTAAATGATCCAGGAAGTAGTAAAAGAAGATGGAAAGAATATACTGAGTCACTGTATCAAAAGGAATTGGCAAACACAGAAGAATTTCAGAAACAACACATGAGAAAGAGCCTATGGGGATGAAGGAAGAAGTTCAAGCTGCTTTGAAGGAAATAACAAAAAAGAAGGCCCCAGGAATAGATGGTATACCAATTGACATATTTCAGCTAACAGATGCTGCCCTGGACGTGCTCACAAAGTAGTGCCAAGAAATCTGGAGAACAACCACCTGGCCAACTGACTGGAAGA
>NW_006399753.1:38473486-38477269 GCF_000299155.1 Elephantulus edwardii
AGAGACAGTGTGATTGGCACAGGACAGAGCAGAGTTTAGGGATGTTGTACATAGGGTCGCTATGAGTCGCAAGCGACTCGATGGCACATAACAACAATAACAACAACAAGAACAACATATATTATGAGTGCCTTTGGCACTGTATTGAACAATATTAAGTTATGATCTGTAGTGCTTTCTTTGGCTGATTTGTAGAAGTAGAGTAGAAAGACCATCAGGCTTTTTTTCTTAGTCTGTCTTAGACTGGAAGCTCTGTTGGAAGCTGTCCATCATGAGTAAGCTTGCTGGTATTTGAAATGTCATGGCATTGCTTTCAGAAGTACCACATTGTTGTTCTTGTTGATTGCCATTGAGTAGAGCATGACTCACAGTGACCCTGTTGTCATTCATCAAAGTTCATAGAGTTTCCAGAGGCGTGTTGTTTAGGAAGTGGATGCCACTCCTGGTTCCAAGTACTATAGCTACATGAAGTCAATATAGTAAAACAAACTGACAGATGCCTGGGGTACTGACCTTACCTCCAATTATAAATGCTTAAAATGGCAAATACTTGCTTTTCTTTTTCTCTAGGAGTCAGGAAGGGTACATTTAACCCAAATTTTACTAGTTGAGTGTCTCCACCCTCTGTAAAGATGCTGAAATCCAGAGGTTACAATAGAGTGGCTGGCCCAGCAACTCTACTGAAAAATTATAAATTTTCTAAACTACATCTCAGGTCCTGAGATGACTGCAGAGAAGGTTTGCGTTCAGTGCCATTTTGTAGGGGCTGTCAGTGGTTGTCTCATTGACTTTTGTGAAGGAATTTTAGCTGTGACGATTATTACTTGGACATACAGTGTCTTAGTTTTATAACTGTATGGACTGATATGTAAACCTTAGCAGTAAGTAGCTATTGAAATTTAAATTAATTAAATTAAATCAAACATTTATTTCTCAGATACATTAGTCACATTTCAAATATTCAACAACCATGCATTGTTAGTGACTATTTTTTTTAAGATATTGCAAATTTAGAACATGAGCCTTCATGGAATTTTAAGAGTTTTCTAACAAGTTTTTCCCAGTAATAAAAATGTATCTAATTAATCCTCCCGGATGCTGGCAATGTGAGCATTATCAGTAAAGTGTTATTGCAACTTCATTGGGATTTTTGTTACTTATCATTAAATTGGTATCATCTAAGGATGATGGAAAAAGAATTGATGCCTTTGAATTGGGATGCTGGAGAAGAACACTGAATATACTGTGGACTGTTAAGAGAAAAAAAACTTTCCATCCTGGAGAGTGTGAAACTAGGCTGCTCCTTGGAGGAGAAGATTTTGAAGCTCAGTCTGGCATACTTTGGGTTGCCAGGAGGGGCAAGTCCTTGGAGAAGGAGATCATGTTTGGAAAGGTAGAGGGGCAGTGTAAAAGAGGAAGACCCGTGATAGGATGGATTAACTCAGTGATTGGAATAATGGGGGGAGGTATGTCAGAGACAAAGAAATGGGCTCAAGATAGAGCAGGGTTCAAAGCTGTTGTACATAGAGCTTGCCCTATGAGTGGCAAGTGACTTGACAGCACATAAGAACAATCATTAAATTATTTTCAGAGGCTTGCTATTTTAGAAGTGGGTGGCCAGTCATTCTTATTCTGTCTTAGTCCAGGAGCTCTACTAAAACCTGTCCATCATGGATGTCCCTTCTAGAATGTGACATACTAATGGCACAACCTTTAGCATCACAGCATTCACAATTTACCTCAGTACAGCAAACTGACAGGCCAGTGCTCTACTAATTTGTTTAAGAAACCAGAGTGCTCCTTGGAGTCAAGAATGGCAAAGCTTCATCTCACATACTTTGGGTATGTTACTAGGAGAGGTTATTCCTTGGAGAGGACATCATGCTTGGAAAGGTGGAGAAATGGGGGAGGGGAAGACCCTCAACTGGGTGGATTAACACAGTGCCTGCAGCAATGGGCTCGAATGTTTCAGAGATTGTGAGACTGACACACAATAGAACAGGGTTCAGATCTGTTGTTCTTGGGTTGATATGAATCATACTCAATGCAACAACACCTAACAACAACAACAACATCATTGAATTGGGTCCTTCACAATGAAACAAAACACTGCCTGATTCTGCACAATTTCTATCTGATTATGAATTAGACTGTTGTGATCCACAGAGTTTTCATCAGTAGAATTTTGATAGCAAATTGGCACACCTTTCTATTGACTTTGTTTTTATTCTGGAGGCTCCACTAAACATTTTTCAGCATCACAACAACACAAAAGCCTCCACTGAGAGTGTGGTGGCTGTACTGAAGGTTCATCTCCAGATGCAACCTGAGTGTTCCACAGAATTTACCATTACACCAGTGGTTGTTGTTGTTGTTATGTGCCATCTAGTCACTTATGACTCATAGCGACCTTATGTACAAAAGCCCTAAACGTTGCTCTGTTCTGTGCCAACCTCACCATCTCTGGTACACTCATTCCCACCACACCAATCACAGAATTGATCCATGTCATCAAGGGTCTTCCTCTCCTGTGCAGTCCCTCAACTCTCCCAAACATGACGTCCCTCTCCAAGGACCAATCCTTTCTTGAAACATGCCCAAAGTATGTCAGACGAAGCTTCAGAATCCTTGACTCCAAGGAGCAGCCTGGCTTTACCCTCTCCAGGACAAATCTGTTTGTTCTCCTAGAAGTCCATGGTATATTCAACACACTTCTCCAGTACCACAGCTCAAAGGCATCAATTCTCTTTCTATAATTACTAATCACTGTCGAGCTCTCTGATGCGTAGCATGTAATTGCGAAGACCATAGCCTGGATGAGGCACACCTTAGTCTCCAGCCTGACTTCATTGCTCTCCAGTACTCTTGAGAGGTCCCTCACAGCTGACTTTCCCAATGCAATTCATCTCTTGATTTCCTGGCTGCTGTTACGAAGAGTGTTGACTGTGGAGTCAAGTAAACTAAAACTGTTAACTACCTTAATCTCTTCACTGATGCTACTAATTGGTCCAGTGGTGAGAATCTTTGTAACCCCCTTTTTTGCTAGGTAGGTAGCACCTTTCAAAATTGAAACCATATTGTGATGTTTGGTCTTGAGAAATGGTCAGATGATTTTATGATTGATGTCACCAGGAACCTGAACACATATTTTTGCAGACAACAATGTGCACAGTGAAACTCAAATTAAGGTATATATCAACTGATTAATAAAAAAATTGCTGCTTCTCTAACTTTATTCATTTAAAGATAATCTTTTTAATTAGTTGGAAAATTTAATGATACCTTGCAAGGCATTCTATAATCAATTTTATTAACCACTTATATATTCATCTACTTGACATTTAATAAAATCAACTCCAAAAGAATAATTTAGAAAATGATGTTAAGCAAGTTTATCAGATTCAAACGAGAGAATGAATAACATTGTGGATTTCTGAACAAACAGCGTATGCCACTAGGCACTGTTTTGGTACATATATAAAATAAAGGAGCTCTGATGGTCATGTGGTAAGAAGCTGTGTTGCATTCCTGAAGGCATTCAGTTCAAATCCATAACCTGCTCTGCATGAGAAGGATGGAAATCTCCTCCTGTGTGATTTACTGTCTCTGAAAACCCACTGGAGGTTCTTTGCAGAGTTAGTTATGACTTTATGGTACTTAACAACAACATATGAGAAAGCCAAAATTAGTTTTGTGACATTACCTAAAAAGCTAGGGAAAGAAACGCTTGACATAAATTTATTCTTAAATAGAATTTGTTTTTATATTAACGTATATTCTCAT
>NW_006399753.1:38478660-38501307 GCF_000299155.1 Elephantulus edwardii
TGTGTCATCCACATAACGCAGATTGTTGATAAATCATCCACCAATCTTGACCCCACATTTCTCCTCATAGAGTCCAGCCTCCCGGATAATCTGTTCTGCATATAGGTTGAAGAGGTATGGAGATAGGATGCATCCCTGGCGTACGCCCTTCCCAATTTTGAACCATGCAGTGTTCCCTTGCTCTGTTCGGACGACTGTCTCCTGGTCCAAGTACAAGTTTCACATTAGAACGATCAAGTGTCCTGGGATTCCCATTCTTCTCAGAGTCAGTCATATAGCATATTGTATATAGCATATAATCTTGTATTTAGTATTCAGAATTCTGATGTCATGGTCTGGAGCAAGTCGTGGTACCAATCCAAAGGCTACATGTCTCTAGAAATTTGAATGTACTAGCAGCAATGCAGTAGAAAGACATGCAGTCTCTTCTCATTGGAATTTATAACCTCTAAACTCAGATGGAAGATTAGTTTGAATTGGAATCAACTTGATAACAGTGAGTTTAAGGCTTTTTGAGATGGTTTCCATAAGGGATGCCCACGGTCAGGGCAAAGAGTATGCTTGTCTACAAGCATAAAGGCAACACCCCCCACCCTTTAATGATGTGCTTCTGTATAGATCACAGCCAAGAAAGTTCAATGGAGTGATTCTATTTTGTAATATATGTGGTCACCATGAGTTTTACTTAATAACAATGTCTTTGGTTTTGGTTTGTTTCTATAAGAGATGGTACATTTTCATAGTTATTATTAACAATGTTCTTTGCCAATGAAATACAAGATGAAACAATTTATGAATATATCTATCATAAGTACAAAAACAAATAATCATGATCTATGTGAGAGGGTGAAACTGGGCTGCTCCCTGAAGGCAAGGATTCTGAAGCTTCGTCTGACATATTTTAGGCATGTTACAAGAAGGGACCAGTCCCTGGAGAGGGACATCATGTTTGGAAGAGTGGAGGGCAAGTGCAGTAGAGGAAGACCCTCGATGACATGGTCGATTTAGTGACTGAGTTAGTGGGAGTAGGTGTGTCAGAGACAGTCAGGTTGGCACAGGATAGAGCAGTTGTTTAGGGCTCTTGGACATAGGGTTGCTATGAGTTGCAAGTGACTTGACAGCACATAACAACATATGCATTTCTGGATAAAAACTCTATTATTAAAACTCTAAAAAATTCTATTATTTCTTGAGAGTATTATCTGCAAGAACATGTGCAGAATACTTGGTTCAAATGAAAATTGATGTAACAGGTCCATTTAGAGTGGTCTTGTTTGCATTTTCTGTATAATGCCATATTTCCAATATTAAATGATATTATTGTGCTTTTCCTCACTTGTGTGATTTTTTTAGCAGTAAAAATAATGTTTTTAGAATTGTAAAGATCTTATAGATTATGTAGTTTGGCTCTTTTATAATTAGAAAATCAGAAAAAACCTGAGGCTTATGTTAATTGCTCTAGGTCTTGTTCACAAGAGTATTAGACTATTAAGCTCTAATAAAAATATCATTCTTGATCTACTTTAATGAATAATTAAAATTCATCTGTAGTTAACACATAGGCTATTTACAAATACATGGTGCTATTAAATACTTGACAGATTTCTTCTACCAGGCCAAATTGTTCTCTATCTGGCAGTCACCCATAACTTTCTTTTTTTTTTTTTTTTCATAACTTTCTTATGACAGTATTTTGCTTGGGAAATTTTTACTTCAAAAGTAAGAAAGTGTAGATTTAATCTCCTATTTAGGAGAGTGGCTTGTTCTTTGAAAAATCCTCTCAAAATTATCTACTCTAAAACAGTGGAATCTTAACTCTTTCTCCTTTCAACTGTTCCAAAGGGTTGCTAAGGAGTTTCACTGGTACAGTGCCTGAGGCGTCAGGCTGTTAACACAAAGGTTGGAAGTTCACTCCTTGGGAGAAAACGGGATCTTTGATTTGGAACTCACTGGAAGGCACTGGGTTTGGGGTTTGGGTTTTAGGGTTGCTATGAGGTGCAATCAACTCCATGGTGTTGTTTGTTTGTTTTTCTTACATATCTTTCCTGAAAATTATATTCAATGTATTTTGAAATACTGAAAGGAATTCATTCACTCATTCACTGCCATTGAGTTTGTTCCAACCCATAGTTACCCTTCATTGATTTTGAAGTTGTAAACCACAACGGAAAGAAATGGCTCATTTTTCTTCCACGGAGCTGCTGGTGGATTCGAACCTCCAGAGAGGCTGAGCCTTTGGGTTAACAGCAAAATTCACTTTGGTCTATGCCACTGCAACAACTTTTGAAAAGTTTTAAAAAATAATACTCCAACTCCTTGCTGTTGAGTTATAACTGACTCATAGCTTACCCTTCTAGTGGATTTTCTGAGGCTGCAAATTGCAAGAAGGAGATTCCCCATCTTTCTCCTACTGAGCAGCTGGTGGATTTTAATTTTTTGCCTTTGAGATTGGCAGCATGACTCCTTACCCACTAGGCCTTAATTAAAGGAATAGTAGAAAAGATACCTCCTATATTAAATTTTAACATTTCATTTATATGTACTTGAATACAAGACCTATGGATCAGAATTTGTCTTTTTGATCATGCTTTATCTCAATTTTGGACACATGGTATGTGCTCAAAAAGATATTGTTGAATGGATGAGTTAGTCATAGGCAGAAGTTGGTCATCTAATGCCTATTAGTCCCTGTAGACAAATTATGTATGAAGAGAGCGTATTTCCTAGAAACAACAACCAGTAAAAGTAAATTGTTAAATGAGAGTAATTGAGTCTTAAGATTGACAAAAAGGTTTTAGTGATTCAGTGGCTAAGACTTTTAAGACTTACCAAAATTTAAACCTAGTTTTTATGAAATTAGGCAATCTTCTTTGAGCAATGAAATCCTAACAATCTTTCAATTATGAATTCTATAAGCCAATCAGAAATAAGCTTATTTGTTTCCATTTTTCTCTCTTAAAAAGCTAAACAGTGAATTATCTCAGTCACAAAAGGACAATTATTGCATAAACCTACTGTTATAAAAATAGAATGGACTTGGGGAGTGGGGAGAACAGGAAGAGTGGATAATGAACAATACACTGGAATAGGTGAAGGGTAGGACTATATGAAAGGAATGGATGATTAGACATGATATGTTTGACAATTAACAGTCTGGAACAAGATGTGCATTACGAAGTGAATTGGGGAGGGTGGAGAGAAGAAAATGTGTATGGGTGAATGAATTAGAATTCAACCTTTCTGTAAACTTTCACTAAATTCATGACTTAAAAACTATAAAACCAAAACCCAATCTCTGTAGATACTTGGTAATGTGTCTTTCCACTTTTGATTTTATGCTACCCAAATTGTGAGTCTTTGGATGAAATAAACGTCATCTAACAGATTAATTTTACCATTAATCGGTTTCTTTTGGCAACATTCTAGTCTCATTTCTTCTATTTAACTTATTTAATAGAAAAGATGCTGGCAGGAGAAGAGAGAAGTCACAAATATGGACCTTTCTGTTGTGAATTCATAACACTTTAAGAGCGGTTCTTCCTTCCTCCCCAGCACTTGCTGTTTTGGGTCAACCGCCTAGAACAGCAGTCCATTAGCTCCTTAGGTCAATGACCTTGTCTGTATTGTTCACTACAGTTTCCTCAGCCTTAAGCATTGTACTTGACACATTGTGAGCAAATTGTTTTGAATTAAACATTTCAAGGCTGTTTCAATATTGGAGAAACCAACAGTATTTGGTTTTCTGTTTTTTTTTTTTTTACTTTAATGACAACTGGCATACAAGTTTGCTAAAAATCTGGTATAAACATAAATTATATTGGTAGACAATAATAGTGCACTTTAACCAGTATTGTCAAATGCACTGCTATTTGTTAGATTCTGATTCATGGTGACACTCTTTCAGATTTCTGAGGCTGTTAATTTTTAAGGGAGAAGACTGTGTTCCTTCTAAGGAGCTGCTAGTATACTTAAATTGTTGAACCTGTAATGTGCTAAGCCACCAGGATTCTTATAGCAGTTTAAGGAGATTTCTTAACTGTTCAAGGTTATTTTCTACCATTATTTCCAGAGGCGACTCATAGCTAACCCTCCAGGGGACTGCAAATCACATGGGAGAAACTTGCCTATCTTTCTCCCAGTGAAATGGCTGGTGGGTTTGGATTGCCAGAGAGGCATGGTTTTGGGGTTATCAACTCACTATGGACTACTGCCAGAGCTCCCTTCTTACCATAAATGAAATCAAGACTACTTGCTGCCCTGTTAAACTTTGCCGCTGTTACTGGAGTGAGATGGTACCTCTTGGTGGTTTTGATTTGTATCTCTCTTATTGCCAGTGATTTGGAGCATTTATTCATGTGTCTGTTTGCCATTCAATTATTTTTCTCTGTGAAAATTCTTCCCATGTCTTTTGCCCATTATTTTAAAACTTATTATTAATTTCAATGAAAATTTACGGAGACTTTGGATTTCCATTCATTCATTGTTGCCCTTTTCTCCCCTCCCAACCCTCCCTCCCAGCACACTACCCTCTTGGAAAAGTAAAAAAAAAATCCTTCAATTGTTTTACAAACCCTCCCCCAGGTCCACTCCACTATGCAGCCTTCTCTCTGGACTCCTGTCATGACAATAATACCTAATCACATATCCCTTTTAAACTGTTTTCTCCCTCATCTGTTTCAATGCAGTATACATTATTGAACCCATCTTTCTCAGTCTCCTCCACCCCCAACTCTGATGTCTGTCCTGTTTTACAACAGTGGCACCATGCAGTATTTGTCCTTTTGTGACTGAGATACTTTACTCAGCATAAGATCCTCCAGCGTCACCCATTTTGAATACTATTGCATGAGTTCCTTGTTTTTCAATGCAGCATAGTATTCCATTGTGTGCGTATACCACAGCTTCTCTATCCATTCGTTTGTTGATGGGCACTTAAGCTGAAATAAACATAGGTGTGCATATATTTGCTTAGATGTCAGTTATGGTCTCTTTAGGGTATATTCCTGGTAGTGTAATTGCTGGGTCAAATGGTATCTCTATTTGCAACTTTTTTGAGAAAGTACCATACCACCTTCCACAGTGGTTGCACCATTTTACACTTCCACCAACAGTGAATAATGGTTCCAGTTTCTCCACAAACTCTCCAGCATTTGTTGTTTGCTATTCTGTTAAATTTTGCTATTCTGACTGGGGTGAGATGTTATCTCATACTTGTTTTAATTTGCATCTTTCTTAGAGCTAGGGATTTTGAACATTTCTTCATGTGCTTGTTAGCCATCTGAACGGCAAAGTGTCTGTTCATATCCTGTGAATTGTCTGTTCATATCCTGTGCCTATTTTTCTATTGGATCATTTACCTTTATCTTGTGGTGCTCAAGTATTTTATAAATTCTGGATATAAGTTCCTTATCTGATATGTCATTACCAAATACTTTTTCCCAGTCTCTGGCTTCCCTTTTTACTCTGCTGGTTCTTTTGCTCATTTTGTAATTGGCTTGTCAGTCTTTCTCTTGTGGAGGCCTAGGAATATTCTGTAAACTTTTGTTCTAAGACTCTTGTCTGAGATGGTATTACCAAATATTTGTTCCCAGTCTGTAGGATTTCTTTTCACCCTGTTGAAAAACTTTTTGATGAACACATGGATTTAATCTTTAGAAGGTCCCATGCATCAATTTTATCTTCTTCAGATTGTACATTTCTGGTTGTATTTGGCAGTCTCTTTATACCTTGGCACTTTATACCTTAGTGCTTCTAAGTTTGATCCCAGTTTGTCTCTTATGAACGTTACAGTTTTGGGCTTTACTCCCAGTTCTCTTATCTACCTTGAGTTGATTTTTGTGTATGGTGTGAGATGTGGATTCTGTTTCAGCTTTCTACAGGTGGAAGTCCAGTTTTCCCAGCACCATTTGTTGAAGAGGTTATCATTTCCCCATTTGATAGCTTTGGTTTCCTTGTAGAATTTCAGTTGACCGTAGATAGCTAGGGCTATTTCCTGGGTTCTCAATTCTGTTCCATTGGTCTAAGTGCCTGTCATTGTACCAGCGCCATGCTGTTTTGGTTACTACTGCTGTGTAGTAGGTTTTGAAGTCAGGGAGTGCTATGCCCCCAACCTAATTTTTGTTTCTCAGAAGTGTTTTGCTTATTTGAGCTATCTTGCCTCTCCAAATAAATTTGATGAAATGGTCCAACCATTCTGGAAGGCATTATGACACTTCCTAAAAATGCTGAAAATAGAAATTCCATATGACCCATCTATTCTACTACTTGGGATATACCCTGAGAATATGAGGACTGAGGCACAAACTGAGATTTTTACACCTATATTAACAGCTTTATTCAACATTGCAAGAATATGGAAACAGCCAAAATGTCCAACTACAAACAAATGGACTGAGAAATTATGGTACATTCAGGAATACTATGCAGCATGCAGGAGCAATGATTTTGCAAATTACTACCCAACTTGGGAGGGCCTGGAGAGCATTATGTTGAGTCAACTGACTCAGTTCCACAAGGATAAATATTGTATAAAACCATCATTGTAGAATGAGTATAAGGACCCAAGAGGGGTGGGAGAGGGTGAAAGCAGAGGGATGTGAATGTGCAGGGGGAGGGGGAGATTAATCATGGGGTTGTACTGTTTGATGGGTTAGGGTGAGGGAAATTGAAAGAATTTGTTCTTAAACACAATGTATTTGAATTTTTAAAATAAACTAGTAGGAAAAAAAAGAAGTCAAGACTATAACAGTTATGAAGGTATATTGTCAAAGCTTTCACATGTAGAGTAGTTGGTGTTTCTAATCATATGCTTTAACGATGTTGTCACCAGCATTCTTTTATATCTGCTACAAACCAAACCAAATCAAACCAAACCAAACCAAGCCAAATGAAAACAAAACAAAGCCAAGCTGAATCCATTGTCTTCCTACTGATTCTAACTCATTGCTATCTTCCATAGGATTTCTAACATTGCAAAACTTTACCGGAAGAGATTTCCTATTTTTGCCCTCTGAGGAGAAGTTATTGGATTTGAACTGCTAGCTTTTGGGTTTGTAGTCCAACATTCAATGTTATTATGCCACTGAGACTCCTTTTATATGCTATAGCACCTTTTTATTAAAATTTTGCTCTAATTTGTTTCCAGATTATGGGTCTTTTTAGGGCATAAAGAATATAAAGCATATCTTTTTATCCCCAGCATCTAGCATGGTTGAACGAAAGGACAAATGGTCTATACTGATTAATTTGATGAAAGCCAAGAACTTATAGCTCATGAACCACTTGGAAACAATTTAAATGTACAATTGACTTGGATCTATGTTCCTGCAAGATGAAACTGTCATTTCCGCCCCCCCCCCCAGCATGTATCTTAATAGGACATCCCTCTGAAAAGAGAATACTTAATTCTGTTTTGTCGCAGAAAAACTCCAAAGCTTGACAACTTTTCATGTTTTTCCTTATCTGTAGTTGGGTTTGCTGAGAAAGAAGAGGTAGGATTCAGGGGCCAGAGCTGGACAGATTCAGAGAGGGAAGCCTTTACACCACTGCTTCATGGTGCTAGAGAAAACCTAAGTACACAAGCATATTCTGCAGAGATTTAATAAATATTGCCTTCTCTTGCATTTTTCAATACTGTCCTTTAGCTCAGGTAATCAACTGTGGACTTTGGAGCTGATTCAATATTGACTGTAATTAAATAAAAGTTGATTCTGTCAACTTAGCCCCAATAATGAGATGCCTCAGACTTGGAAAAAAAATAGAAGACATTTTTCCAATTTCAGAACTGGCTAAGCTACTATCCTGTATGATGGCAGCAGATATTTGCTTTTCTTCTTTGCTAGTCTGCGGTCCACATGTGCTTTTGGTTCAGGTTCAATAGCAGTCAAATACTTCTCTACTTATGCCAGAGAGAGAAATCACTAGTGTAGAGAATTGAAATGGGATGAGAAAGCCAAGGGCATTTTGTGAGAGGCTGTAGTCCCTTGTGACAGAGCCCTTAACCCCTTGGACTTGGTTGTCAGGGGTATGGGGATGACTTTAGTGTCTTTAGACAGATAGACCTCAATTTAACTTCTGATGTTGCATTTAAGTTAGCTGGGTGACCATCGGGAAGTAATTTTCTGAGACTGAATTTTCACCTAGTGTTGTTTGGAAGACTATAATGTGGTTATTAGAAATAATGTATGAACCTTTACTGTCATATAGACACAAACCCCAAACCTACTGCCATCAAGTTGATTTTAACTATCCTGGAACCCTCCTTGGAGGCAAGGATTCGGAATCTCTGAGGGACATATGCTTGGGAGGGTGGAGGGACAGCACAGGAGGTGAAGACCCTCGATGGATTGACTCAGTGACTAGAGTAATGGGGGTAGGTGTGTTGGAGGCAGTAATGTTGGTTCAGGAGAGATCAGAGTTCAGAGTTGCTGTACCTAGGGTTGCTATGAGTCGCAGGTGACTCAGAGGCACATAACAACAACAACAACAACAAGAAACCCTCCATCTAGTTTTTGATGATATAAATTTTTGTAGACATAGAGTGCTTAGCAGTGTCCAATGGGATAATTGGAAGATTTGAACCACTGACCAGTTAGTAGCCCAATACATAATGCATGATACCTTCAGAGCTCATTGCTCTCATAAAGCAGGGGCCTAAACTTCTGTTCATGATAATTTTTATACTTTTTACAAACTTACATTGGTTCTCTACCAGTTTTGGAAACAAGGAAAATTGAAACATAGCTGGTTTATGGTGAGAAAAAAAATACAGAGCTTTCAATGTGGTATAATTTGAGGAGGTTGGGTGTGTAACATGCAAGACTATTAACCAAAATGTCATTGGTTCAAATCAACCAGCTTCTTCAAGGTAGAAAAAGTGCATATTCTCCTTTTATAAAGATTTACAGCCTTAGGAACATGGTAGATGGCTGTCAGGAATTGGAATCAGCTCAGTAGCAGTGGGTTAGGCATATAGGAGGCACCTCTTGTTGTTGTTAGGTGCCATCAAGTTGAGTATGTCTCAAAGTGAACCTATCACCAGTAGGCTTGAGCCCTGCCCTATCCTGTGCCATCTTCATCATCTCTAACACACTGGAGTCCATTGCTGAAGTCACCATGTCAGTCCATCTCAGTTGGAGTCTTCTTCATTCACTCTCCATCTTTCCAAGCATGATGTCCCTTCCCAAAGGATAACCTTGCCTCACTAAATGCCCAAGGTTTGAAAGATGAAGTTTCACTATCTTTATTCCAAGAAGTACTGTGGTTACACTTTTCTTAAGACATTATCTGTTTGTTCTCTGGTAGTCCATAGGATATTCAGTACTCTTCGCTAGCACCATAACCCAAAAGCATCTATTTTTTCTTCTGTTATCCTTATTCATTTTTCAGCTATCTAATACATAAAAGGTGTTTGATATGACCATGGCCTGAATCAAGGGCACTTTAATCTTCAAACTGACATAATTGCTCTTCAGGATTTTGGAAAAATCCCTGGAAAGATCACCAATGCAATATGACTCTTGATTCCCTGACACCGAGTACTAGGGGTGTTGATTGTTGATGCAAGCAAGATGAACTAATTGGCAGCTCAGTCCTTTCCTCCATCTATCATAAAGTTGACTGTTGGTCCTGTGGTGAGGACCATTGTTTTCCTTGATGTTGAGATGTAATACACACCAAAGGCTGTAGACCTTGATCTTCTGCAGCAAGCATTTCATGTCCTCACTTTCAGCAAGCAAAGTTGTGCCATCTGTGTAAAGCAGGTTGTTGATGAGTCATCTTCTGATCCTGATGTCACGTTCTTCTTCATAGAGTCCGGCTTCTTGGATAATTTGTTCAGCATACAGTTGAATAGATATGGAAAAAGGATACAACACTGACACACACCTTTCCCACTTTAAACCATGTAGTATTTCCTTCCTCCATTGGAACAACAGCTTTTTGGTCTAGGGATAGATTCCATATGAGCATAATGAACTATTCTGGGATTCCCATTCTTCTCGGTGCTAGCCATAGTTTGTCATGATTCACACAGTCAAACATCTTTGCATAGTCAATAGAACACAAATAGACATCCGTCTGGTATTCTTTGCTTTCAGCCAGGATCCATCCATCTGCCATCAGCAATGATATCCCTGGTGCTGTAGCCTCTTCTAGAACCAGCTTGAACTTCTGGTAGTTTCCTGCTAATGCACTAGTTTTAGTCATTTTTTAATGATATACTTGGCACAAATCCTTAAAGGTTGGTGGTTCAAACCCACCAATAGGTACTGCTGGAGGAATATTGCGTCATTCTGCACTTTTACTATGAAAGCCAAGATAATTCTGTGGAACAACTAGTTTTACTCTATGACACATGAGATTGCTGGGTCAGAACCGACTATGGATTTGGGTTTTGGTAGTAGAAAAGCTTCTAATAAAGACATAGGATGCCAGCTGATAACTAATTTCAGAAAAAAATATGTCATTTTTAGGTATAAATACATCTCATTAAATACTTGGGTTACACTTACACTGAGAATATTTTTTTGCTCAGCAGATATTTAAACTATCTTGGCATCTTATATTTTACCTTGTGACTTTACAGGTTATAAATATGTACCTTACCTAAAAGCTCTATTTTAGATTCATTTATGTGGTTATTAAAAGAGCTTTTTGTTTGTCTAAACCAGATCTCTATTAACATAACAGTCTGAATGTAAATAATATATAGGTAAATAACTTTGATAATGCTTGAGAGCAAGACATTGTGGGAGTAAAGCCTTAGCAAAGGGCAGGTGTATCAAGACTGTTTAGAATAATGGTATAAGAGAAAATCAATAAATATGAGCATCTGGGAAATGATGTGTTTCACATATAAATTTAAATGTTCACATACAGTCTACTTTTACAAGTAAGATAAGTATTTCATGTTCTACTACTAAACAGAAACAGCTACATCTCAGTGATGAGGAAGGTTAATAGTGCATGCATAGGTAGTCCATTTGCCACTTCCGTGGCTATGTCCTGTTTAGTCTGCTGGCTGGAAGTAATTGTTGTTGTTAGGTGTTGTCGAGTTGAGTATGACTCCCAGTTATTCTATGAACAAAAGATCTGAACCTAGTCCTGTCCTGTGCCATCCTCATACTTCCTGGCATACAAGAGTGCATGGCAGCATTCACTGTGTCAATCCACCAACTTGAGGGTCTTCCTCTTCTTCGCCAACCCTCCACCTTTCCCAACATCATGTCCTTCTCCAAGGAACAGTCCTTCCTAACAACATGCCCAAAGTATGTGAGGTAAAGCCTCACCATTCTTGCATCCAAAGAGAACTCTGGCTGTACCCTTTCCAAGATCTGTTTGTTCGCTTGGTCATCTGTGGGATGTTTAGTGCTCTTCTGTAATACCACAGCTCAAAGGCATCAATTCTTTTCCTGTCATCTTTATTCATTTTCAGATCTCAGATGCATACCAAATACCCAGAAAGACTATGGTCTGATTCAGCTACATGCTAGTCCTCAAACTGGCATTATTACTCTTCAATAATTTGGAGAGGTCCCTAACTGCAGATTTCCCCAATGCAATGTGTCTCCTTATTTCCTGGCTGCTTGTACCAAGGGTGCTAATTATGGATCCAAGTAAAATGAGGCTGTTGACAGTTTCAATCTTCTTTCCATCCATCATGACACTGCTTATCAGCCCAGTGGTAAGAATCTTTATTTTCCTGACATTGAGATGCAATCCATACAGAAGATTTTATTCCTTGATCATCTTTAACAAGTACATAGATGGTATTCAAGGCATGGTGAGGAGGACTGCAGTTGGCAGAGTAGTTCTCTAAAGAGGGGTATGCTCTAATCCTCGGAATTTACGGTCAGATGTGCAGGCTGGATTTAGAAGAGGACGTAGTACTAGGGATATTGTAGCTAATGTTAGATGGACCTTGGCAGAAAGCAGAGAGTACCAGAGGAATGTCTATCTGTGCTTCATTAACTATGCAAATGCTTTTGACTGTGTGGATCACAGCAAGCTGTGGCTGACTCTGAGAAGAATCAGAATCCCAGAACATTTGATTGTGCTTATGCGGAACCTATACTTGGACTAGGAGGCAGTCATCAGAATAGAGCAAGGTGACACTACATGGTTCAAAATTGGGAAGGGGATCCATCAGGGGTGTATTCTTTCTCCATACTTTTTAATCTATATGCAGAACAAGTACCAGCAGCTAGGAAATCAAGAGACAAATTGCGTTGGGAAAGTCAGCTGTCATCAGGGACTTCTTCAGAGTACTGAAGAGCAACAATATGAGGCTGGAGACTAAGGTGTGCCTGATCCAGGCTATAGTCTTTGCAATTGCATGCTATGCATCAGAGATCTGGACAGTGACTAGGGATGATAGAAAGAGAACTGATGCCTTTGAGCTGTGGTGGTGGAGAAGTGTGTTGATTATACCATGGACTACTAGGAGAACAAACAGATTTGTCCTGGAGAGGGTGAAGCCAGGCTGCTCCTTGGAGTCAAGGATTCTGAAGCTTCTTCTGACATACTTTGGGCATGTTGCAAGAAGGGACTAGTCCTTGGAGAGGGACATCATGCTTGGGATGATGGAGGGACAGCGCAGGAGAGGAAGACCCTTGATGAGATGGATCAACTCAGTGATTGAGGTAGTGGGAGTAAGTGTGTCAGAGACAGTGAGGTTGGCACAGGATAGTGCAGGATTTAGGGCTCTTGTAAATAGTGTCTGTATGAGTTGCAAGTTTGCAAGCAACTTGATGGCACATAACAACAACAACAACAGTTTACAAATGAAGATTAAAGTTGCAGAAGGAATGAATGTTGTTAATCAACAGTACTTAAAATAGAGGTTATTTTGGATTATCCAAATAATAACAAGGGAATCACAAAAGTTCTTAGCAGGGGGAAAGGTAAGTCAAAGAGAATCAAAGACATAGAATTGGGTAACCACAACTCATTGCTCTTGTCTTTGAAGATGGAAGAAGTGTGTATGAGCCAAGCTACAAAGAGCTGCACTAGCGCTTCTAAAAGAGGCCAATTGCCCATATTCCAGGGGTCATACTCTTGGCAGACAGAGGCTTTCCTTTATTATTCAGTTCCTCAAAAAATGCTTAGTGAGTGAAATATTAAATGAAAAACTACTGAGTAAACACAAGCCAAATGAACCAACTAAACAAAAACAGTTAAAGCAGAATGGCTTCCTTTACAAACTCTGAAAATAGCTCAACCTTTAATGTAACCTCATTTAAAAGTAAAGTGCTGGTGTGAAATCATCTAGTGCTTATCGTCTGAATTCTAGTTGGTCTTTCAAGCACAGCAGACACATAATGACTGCTAATTACTTAGCTATTGATTTTTCAGGCTCTGCTTTCTTAGTGTGGGGAAATGAAGTTCTCTGTGAGAATGGATAGGGCTGATGCTTTGATTTGATTCTGTAAGATCTTGTACAATACTTTCTAGGATTCAACATTTTCTGTATTACAGTCATGCTTAACTGGAAATTTGCTTTCTTGCTTCTACATATATACTACTCAAGATTAGATAGCTATTGGGGAATATTCACATAACTACATGACACTTGAGGGTTGTAGCTGACAATTGTCCTTAAATTTTTTTTAAAATTGTTATTGCCACTGAATTTCCTATCAGATATGCACCACAGCCACTCAAGTAGGCTAGGAATTCACATACTATAATTTGATATGGAAATTTGTTTTCAAATAAACTCTGAGATTCAGAAAATATACTGGTCCTTCACTTGCAGGAAACAATGAAGTCTTTACTTTTTAAACCAATGAAGAACACTCTAAAATTAGTAACTCTCATACCCAAGGGCAGGGATGCCTAATCCAAGTCATGGTATTTGTTTTCAGTTGCTTCCTATGCATCTGAAAGTTGGACAGTGAATAAGAAAGACAAAATAATTGATGACTTTGAGCTGTGGTGTTGGCGAAGATTATGGAATATCCCATAGACTAACAAAAGAACAAACAGTGCAACAAGGGTTCTCTTTAGAGACAAGGATGGTGAAACTTCATCTCACATACTTTGGGAAAGTTGTCAAGAGAGGCTAGTCTTTGAAAAAACATTATGTTGGGAAAGATAGAGGGTCATAAAAAAATAGAAATCTCTCAAGGAAATAGATTTGCACAGTGATTACAACAATGGTATACAGTCGGAGGTCTTGGGTATGTACAAAACAGGGCAAAGCTCCAATCTGTTGTTTGTAGAGTTGCTGTGGGTTCTGGTGAAGGCACCTACCAACAGATGGGAGTTGTAGGAAGAGAGATGTGGTGCAGTTGTCTGTTGAGAGTTGCACTGCTAGCCCAAAGAATTTGTGACACCATAGAGCCATCATCATAGATGCTAAACAAATTCTATCTATATCAGAGTCAGTAATATTTTTAAAGGTATTTTTTGCTATCCAGTTAAATGGTAAAAAATGGAGACATTATATAGATACTAACATAATACCTAAAAATGTAAGTTTCATAAAATGTAAGCTTCTTATTTAGTTTAAAGGTCATATAAAACCCAGCAGGAGGCTGAATCTGACTTGCAGACCAGGTATTTTGCTAATCTCTGAGCTATACAATGCGCTATGATGAAGCTAGGAAACGTAATGATGTAGCACTATATTTATGTGGGTGAATTTTATCTATGGCTCTGAGGCCTGTTTTTAATTATTTTTGGTCAAACATCCTTCTAAGTGGTATAGCACCAGTCTGCCCATTTGCTGTACAGAGGTAACTCGTGGTTACTGTGATGCTGAACTCTGCGACACTGATGTGTCAAATGCGATAATGGTTACCTATGGTAGGCAGTGTTTAGTGGAACTTCCCAATTAAAACAATCTTGGAAGCAGGAGTGGCATCCACTTCTGAAATAGTTTGCCTCTGGCCTATGAACCTGGAGAAACAATGAAAGTTATCCAAGTGTTCAGGTTTTTTCGTTCATAGAGGTCTCGATTACACTTAACAACAACAACAATAACATTATATTTTAGGTTGAAGGTATGGAGATAGGGCACATCCCTGGCATACATGCTTCCCAATTTTGAACCATGCAATGTTTCCTTGTTCTGTTCTGATGACAGCCTCCTGGTCCAAGTGTAGGTTTCACATTAGTACAATCAAGTGTTCTGGGATTCTCATTTTTCTTAGAGTCAGCCACAGTTTGTTGTGATCCACACAGTCAAATGTTTTTACATAATCAAAGATTCTCACCACTGGGCCAATTGGCTACATCAGGATGGATGGTGAGGAAATTGAGATTGTTAACAGCTTTAGTTTGCTTGGCTCCACAGTCAACATTCTTGGTACGAGCAGCCAGGAAATTAAATTATGTATTGTGATGGGCAAGTCTGCTGTTAGGGACCTCTCCAGAGTATTGAAGAGCAATCAATCGTGTCACTCTGGAGATGATCACACCTGATACAGGCCATGGTCTTTGCAATCACTTGCTATGGGTCAGAGAGCTGAACAATGACTAGGGAGGATAGAAGGACAATTGATGCTTTTAAGCTGTGGTGCTGGAGAAGACTATTGAAATACCATGGACTGCTAAGAAAATGAACAAGTTTATTCTGGAGAGGGTTAAACCATACTGCTCTTTAGAGGCAAAGATTCTGACCTACTTTGTACATGTTAAGGAGAGTCCAATCCTTGGATAAGGAGGCCATGCTTGGGAAGGTCAAGGGACAGTGAAGGAAAGAAAGACCCTCTATGAGGTTGCTTGTTTCAGTAACTGGGATAATTGGTGTAGGTGTGTTGGAGACAGTGAGATTGGCATAGGATAAGGCAGAGTTTAGGGCTGTGGTACATAGAGTCGCTATGAGTTGCAGGTGACTCCATTACACATAATCACAAGAACAAACATTATATTCTAGGTAAGTGAGTGAAAATGAGGTCACATTCATAGTTAGAAAGACCATTTCCAGATCCATCTTGAAATACAATGTTGTGAGCAACAGGATAATATCCATAAGCATACAAGGAACGCCTGTTAATATCACCGTTATTCAAATATATGCACCAAGAACCAGAGCCAAAGAGAAAGAAATAGATGATATTTTGCAATCAGAAATCAATTAAACATGCAATCAGAATGCACTAAGAATAATAATAATGGGTGACCAGAATGCAAAATCAAAAAAGGAGTGCAGCAGAGATGCTTCCTGTCTCCATACTTTTTCAATATGTATTCAGAAAAGAGCCTGGACTTTATAAGGAGAAATGCGGCATTAGGATTGAAAGAAGACCAATCAACAACTTGCATTATGCAGATGACACAATCTTAGTTGCTGAAATTGAGGAGTGCCTGAAGCACCTGCTGCAGAGGGTCAAGGACTGTAGTCTGCAGTATGGATTGAAGCTCAATATGAAGAAAATGAAGATTCTTACCACTGGGACGGTTGGCAGCACTATGCTAGTTGGAGAAGAGATTGAGATTGTTAACAATTTCAGCTTGCTCATGTCCACAATTAGCACTCTTGGCACCAGCAGTCAGGAAATCAAAAGACAATTTGCATTAGAAAATCTGCTGTCAAGGACCTCTCCAGAGTTCTGAAGAGCAATTATGTCTGGAGATTGATCCAAGCCATGGTCTTCTCAATTACTTGCTGTGCATCAGAGAGCCATTCAATGACCGAGGATGACAGAAGAAGAATTGGTACCTTAGAGTTGTGGTGCTGGAGAAGAATACTGAACATACCATGGACTGCCAAGAGAGTAATCAGGTCTGACCTGGAAAAGATGAAACTGAATTGCTCCTTGGAAGCGAAGAGTTTGAGACTCCATCTCACATACTTTGAACATGTAGCCAGGAGGGATCAGTCTTTGGAGAAGGATATTATACTTTGAAGTGTCGAAGGACAGTGGGAGAAGAAGACTCCAGATAAAACAGATTGACACAATAACTAGGGTAATGAAGACAGATGTGTCAGAGTCAATGAGATTGGCTCAGGATAGAGCAAGGTTCACAGCTATTGTATTTAGGGTAACTGTGAGTTGTAGTCAACTTGATGGCACATAACAGCAACAGTAAGAATGCAAAAGTTGGGAACAGAGAAGAAGGATCAGTAATCTGAAGTTATGGGCTTGATGATAGACACAAGATGGGAGATAAAGTGATAGAATTTTGTCCAGTCAATAACTTATTCAATGCAAATACCTTTTATAAGTGCTCTGGTGGCCTAGTGATAAAAAACTGTGCTGCAATCCCAAAGGCATGTGGTTCAAATCCACCAGCTGCTCTGCAGGAGAATGGGCAATCTTCTCCTGTGCAATTAAACTGACTCTGAAAACTCACTGGAGGGTCAGCTATGGGTTGTTTCTGATTTGATGGTATGGTACACAACAACAACAACAACAACAGATGGTGATTTATGCATATGAAACTCACCTGATGATCTACACAGGACTCAAATGGACTACATCTATGGAAAAAATATTGGAGTAGCTCAATATAAGCTGTGAAAACTAGGTCAAGTGCTGATTGTGGAACAGACCATCGAGTGATCATATACAAGTTCAAACTGAAACTAAAGGAAATAAAATAAAATCCACAAGAACCAACATTTGACCTTGAGTCTATCTCACCTGAATTAATAAATCTTCTCAGGAACAGTAATCTTCTCTTGAACACTAATGACTGAAGGCCAGATAAGCTATAGAAGGATATAAAAAATACTGTCTCTGAGAAGTGCAAAAGTTCTTTACAAAGACAAAGGAGGATGGTAAAACTGAGATAAGTGTTGGAAGAGACTCTGAATATTGAATATTGCATTAGAGCTCTAAGAAGCCAAAGCAAATGGAAAAAACCAGGAAGTTAAGATGCTGAAGTGAAGATTTCAAAGGGCAACTCTGGAAGACAAAGCAAAGCAGTACAATGAAATACACAAAGACCTGGAGTTGGAAAATCAAAAAGGCCAAACTCCTTTGGCATTTCTTAAGCTGAAGAAACTGAAGAACAAATTCAAGTCTTGAGTTGCAACACTTAAGAATGCTACAGCAGAATATGAAATGATCAAGGAAGCCTTAAAAGAAGACAGAAGGAGTACACAGAGTCACTGTACCAAAAAGAATTGGCTGATACAGAAGAATTTCTTGGAACAACTTACCTTCAAGAAACAATAGTGATGGACGAAGTTCTAGACTCTCTGAAGAAATTGGCAAAAAGGAAGTTCCCAGGAACTGATGGAATACTAATTGACATATTTTAATAAACAGATACAGCCCTGGAAGTGCTCACCAAATCACACCAAGAAATCTGGAAGACAAATACCTGACCAACTGACTGGAAGAAATCCATAAAAAAATAAAGGGCAAGGCTGGAGTCTTTACTTGATACACTTTCCAAACATTTAATCATTGAGTTAAGCTTGAATTTTATTATCTGCATGTAATAAAAATATCATGGTTTTGTTGGTATGTGCTGTCAAGTCACCTGTGACTTATAGTGACCCCTAAACCCTGCTCTATCCTGTGCCAATCTTATTGCCCCTGACACGCCAACACCCATTACACAGAACAATTTTTGTGAGAATGGAAGATATGCTATTATTTTCTGTCACAAAGAAAATAATTACATTTAAATGCAGTTTTCACTTTGAACATGAGATCATTGCTAAGTTTTACCATGAGAATGTTGACAATATCAGAATAAAACTATTAACCAAGAACAAAAAGCATAGACTTGTGATAAACTATTAAGCTCAAATTGGTTAATAACTTATGGTAAATCTTAAATGAATTTGTTTATAAACTATAGCTCTCAGACAAAATGTGTAAAATAAACATTTGCTCTTCCAGTATCACAACTGGGAGAGAGAAATCCCTCACAGCGTATGTCCTCTGTATTATGGATTATCCCTCGTGACAATAAACTATTTTCTGTGAGCTGCATTGTTTGTATGTTTGTTCAATAAAAATTAATGAGTATGAATTCCTAACTTTGAGGCCTTTTCTGACTGGTAGTGTACTAACACGAAAATGTACTAAACTTAGTAACTCTATTTATATAACAAAACCAAATAATAATAAGTGATACTAATAATAGAACAACAACAGCTTTGGTTTATTAAATTCCTACTAGGCTAAATACCAAATAACAAAGCTGCTAGGACACAAGCATTGTGATTCTCATTTTCACATGGATTTATCGCTCAGAGAAGGTATAAAGTTCTTTTGAAGTCACAGAGTTGTTGGCTGACACAGATGAAATTCAAACGCAGACCTGTTTGTGTTCATTCAAATTTTGGACACTTTCTGCTACATCAAAATGTCTGTTCTATGATATTGTATCCTTTCTCTACACCTATTCAACCTGTATACTGAATATGTCATTCATTCGAGAAACTGAACTCTGAAGAACTATGTGGCACCAGGATTGGAGGAAGCCCCATCAACAACCTGCATTATGTAGATGACACAACATAGCTTGTTGCAAGTGAGGAGGACTTGAAATGTTTACTACAGAAGATCAAACACTACCAGATGGCTTACAACTTTAATGTTAAGAAAACAAAGATTCTTCTCACTGGACCAATAGGCACATTATGATAAAAAATTCAAGTTGAAGAAAAAAAGTTCATGTTACCTGTGATTTTATTTTACTTGGATCCACAATCAACATCTCGGAACAAGCACTCAGATCAGGAGACATAGGATTGGGAAAGTCTCCAAAGCATTTGGGGCGACCTCTCCAAATTACTGAAGAACAATGATAACAATTTGAAGACCGAAGTGTGCCTGATTCAGGATACGGCCTTTCCCCATCACTTGCTATGTATTTGAGAGCTTGGTAGTGAATAAGGATGATAGAATAATTGATGCCTTTGAATTGTGATGTTGGAGAAGAGTACTGAATATCCTATGGACTGCCAAAAGAACAAACAGATGTATCTTGGAGAAAGTGCAACCAAAGTGCTCCTTGGAGGCAATGGTGACAAAGTTTTGTCTCACATACTTTGGACATGTTGCTAAGAGAGGATATTCTTCGGAGAGGGATATCATCTTGGATAGAGGAAAACCTTCAACGAGATGGATTGACCCATAGACTGCAGCAATGGGCTCAAATGTGTCAAAGATGATGAAGATGGCACAGAAGAGAACAGATTTCAGATCTACCCTATGAGTCATACTCCACTTGACAGCACCTATAAAGAACACCACGTTATCTGTTGGTTTTTTCCAAGTATCAGCATATATGCTTGTGAATTCATTATTGTTGTTATATACTATCAAGTTGGAATCAATTCATAGCAGACTCTTAGCAAGCAGTACATTACAATGCAAGATATCTCCTATCTATCTTCACAGAACAATTGGTGGATTAAATCCTTATGCCTTTGCACTGGTAACACCACTCCTTAAGATGAACCCAGGAGAGTTACCTGTCCAAAATATACAGCTGAGTGGAACAGTATAAGTCTTATTCAACCATGATGAAGCTTGAACTTAGATGAACTCACTCATTCTTGATTAGTAAGACAGCAGCCATATACATTGTCCCCGTGAACATTTTCTCTTTGAACTGTGTGAGTCTTCATCAATTTCTTTTTATTTTTCACAAAATTATACCTCTTGACTTCATGTAACCCACACTGATGAATAGCTGCTGTCTAGCACCGACCCCTAGATCTCTTTGCAACATGAGCTACATAGACATCAGAAAGGTCATGGGCTTGCGGTCCATGGTAACTTCCAGCAACCTCTGTTACTTTCTAATAAACAGTTCATAGTTTCTCATATAACTTTTTTTTTAAAAAAACCAAAATTTTTATTTTATACTGGTTTACTTACAAAGTTCTTATACTTTGCTTTTCACACTGAATCTTTTTCATATAACCTTTTGTCTTATAGCTTATTCCACTTATGAAAATGGATTAAAAATAAAAGGAGAGATTTCAACATACACTTTCATGGTCAGAGGGAGGAAATAGTGCTCCAAAACCAAAATCAACAACAACAACAACAACAACACAAATCTCATTTCTAGTTTCTGTTTAAGCATTTAGTGTTGCATCAGTTAAGTGTTTTGCTGGTAACTTGAAAGATAATAGTTGAGTTTTTTTCCCCCTTTTTATTTTTTTTTAAGAAATAAAAGAGAGGAAAAAAAGATAATAGTTTAAACTCCTATAAACGTTAAAAACTAGAAATATTTTGGGGTAGTCTTACCATGCCTATGAGATACTGTTGTTGTTGTTGTGTGCTGTGGAGTCAAAACAGACCCAAATCTGACCCTGTAGTGGGTTTTTAGGGGCAGTAAATTGAATGCAAAGAGATTGCTATCATTCTTCTGAGCAACAGCAGGCGGTTTCAAAAATTATGCCGTTGGGATTGCAGCACAGATTATTGCCACTAGGCCACCAGAGCTCACTAGGAGTAGAAATTAGCCCAACAGTACTTAACAAGTACAGTAACACTCTTTTTTCATAAGATTCCACACTAAAACTCCATAATATGAAAAAGTCCACCACTTCATAAACACATGCCAAATTTTCCCCTTGAATTGTCTTTAAAATTGTCAACACCATTTGTTTCTCATATTTCTTTGATTATTTCCCCCCATTGTTTTGGGCCAAAGGTGGCATTCATTCATCTATTCGTATATTCCTTTGATCTATCCTAGTTTATACATTCTACTATTGTTTATCAAGTGTCTGTTCTTTGATAGTCATTGTACTAGATAACAGTATAAAGCTAAGTGAAATTTTCTGCCCTCAAGGAACTTTTGGCTTCTGTTGTGCAGAGAGAATATTTATGATGTTATGATATGGTTATTAATAGATATGGCATGGTTACTACATGACCATAATGTGAGTGAAAATGTCTTTAATGGTTAGTTATTTCCACCTTAATACTCATCAATACCCATCCCAAAGAGGGATGAATTACCTGGGGAACAGAGTAAAGTATGTTCCCAAAGCATCAACAAAGCAGGAGCACCAGTGGTCCAAAGCAAAAGCCTATAGATAATTCACAAAGAAGACATGGGAAAAGAATGCTTCCATGAGAGGGAACTGATAGCACTGGATGAAATTGATACCAGCTCTAGCGTGTGAGAATATGATGGGTGGAAATAAAGATCAAGCAAGATCACAAGGTGCCCACAGGCAAGGTTGTTTAAACTATGAGATTCCCACCGACCATTTCCACACTTGTAGTTTCCCATGTAGTTGAAATTTCTTGTCTTGAGGGGTCTCGGGAATACATTTTTCCTTTCTAGTAAGCAAAGAGCTCTTGTGGTGCAGTCCATAGAGAATTGTGCTGCTGATTTTCACGTGGTGGTTTCTAGTCCACTAATAGCTCTGCCGAAGAAAGAGGGGCAATCTCTTCCCATGCTTTGAATTGGCTTTGACTCAATCACCACTCAACATCAATGACTTGAATTTTTGTTGTTTTCTGATAAGTTAGAGGTGAGAGAGAAGATGTAGAGCTTAAATGATGCAACAGTCACTTAATATGCAGTTGGATCTAACACAAATAGTAATAAGGAAAGACAGATTTACTATTGTTGTTGTTATGTGCCGTCGAGTCGCTTACGACTCATAGCGACTCTATATGTACAACAGCCATAAACTCTGCTCTGTTTTGTGCCAATCACACTGTCTCCAACACACCCATTCCGATTACCCCAGTCACTGAATCAATC
>NW_006399753.1:38501613-38503335 GCF_000299155.1 Elephantulus edwardii
TTGCTCTTCAGTACTTTGGAGAGGTCCCTAACAGAAGACTTTCCCATGGCAATATGTCTTTTAATTTCCTGGCTACTGGTGTCGATAATTTTGACTGTGGAGCCAAGCAAACTAAAGCTGTGAGCAATTTCAATCTCTTCACCATTCATCCTGATGCTAGTAGCATTTAAAAATAAGTTATATCATGAGTGGTTTGCTTGTATACTCTCTCTACCCCTTCATCTATTAAACTTAAAAGCATAGAAGTCCTCAGAGGAGTGTCACCACTCGTTATTAATGTTTAGGGTTCTCACATACCTGACCCTGAGCCCAAAACACAGACTCCAAGCAGCAGTTGTTTACTGTCATTTATGCCTTTTGAGGTTGGCTGGAGTTTGCCTGATCTAAACTTGAGATCAGCTTGGACCCAAGGGGTAACTGTGAGTTGGACCAAAAGGGTAGCATTTCTCCACCTCTGAGAGCAGTGACCTAACTTAGGTATGTTTCTCTCCTTATATAGATTGGAAGCTTCCAGAATGGCAAGGGAAGCATATAATATGACCCAAGACTTTTACTCAGAACTTGTTCACTCTCCCTCCCTCCCAACTCTTTGTGATTGGCTGAAGTAAATCACCTGGCCATACCCAATTTTAATTGTGCAGACAATAAAACCTGCCTCTGGCAGAAACTCATTGCTGTGGAGTGGGAACTGACTCATAGCTGACACTCCAACAGATTTGCTGAGACTGGAAATCTCATCAGAGGTGGTTGCCCATCTTCCTCCTGGGATGTGGCTGGTGGATGCAAACAGCTAGAGAGGTGCTGCCTTTGGGTTAGCTGCACAATTCTTTATGGACTAGGCCATCAGAACTCTCTACCTCTAGCAGAAGGGACAGCAAAGTCACAAGACTAAATCCGTGGTTGCAGAGAGGAGGGAAGAATTGGGAGCCATAACACAATGCACGTGAAAGTGAAGCCTATTGATATAGTATGAGATTTTCTTTATTTGCAGTGAGTGAAATATTTATTTTCTTTTGGAATATATAGCACTGAACATTAATAGATTATAATATGCTGTATACATTTCAATACCCCATGAGGAACTGAAGCAGAAAGAACATTGGTGAAAAGTGAGTACCATCAAAAGATGGTACTTTTCAAGAGAAACAATTAGAATGATTCCCTGGTAGGTACATTTTGTCTTACTATCCATTTCAGTTCACTGAGGTAGAACGGACTCCACCAGAGACAAGAAGAAAAAGAATTAAATAAGAGGTGAGTGTCCAAGAGATTTGCTACTAGACAAAAGTAAGGAAGAAAACCAGATTGAAACACTTTAGAATAAAGAAAAGAAAATGCGTAGGAACATGATTTTTATGCCAGTTGAACAGAGGAAAGAAAAAAAAATCCAATTAGAAATGAATAAAGACTAAAGTTTCTTATACTGTATGTTCTCTGGGTCTTAAGTGTAGCAGTAAGTTTTCATAAGTTTTATAAAAAGTTAGCATTTTAAAATTTTACTTCTTTTGATAAGAAAAATCAATGGAAGGAAATTCTGGGTTATCTAGGTGAATGTTTTGTGACAGAGTTGTCAGTGGGTTTTCAGAGGAGATTGCCCAGCTTTCTCCAGTGGAGCAGCTGATAGATTCCAACAGCATGTTTTTAGTGTTGGCAATGCAACTCCTTCACTAGGCCACCAGAGCTCCCTTTTTATTGAGTAATAGCCAATTTCAAACTTACTTT
>NW_006399753.1:38503795-38520290 GCF_000299155.1 Elephantulus edwardii
GTTCACCCATTTTGAATAATATTGCATGAGTTCCTTGTTTTTCAATGCAGCATAGTATTCCATTGTGCGAATATACCACAGCTTCTCTACCCATTCTCAAACTTACTTTTGCATTTCTACTTCTTTTCCTATTTGTGATAATCTGAAGACAAAAATCATGCTAGGGCACTGTATTATGAACTGGTTTAAAGAGGTCTAAGTATGGAAAAAGCAGAGAATGAATTTAGTTATAAATGATGTGTGGCTGTTCAATACGAAGGAAGAATGAGGCTTATTGATTGATGTTCCTCTCCTGAGTGTAAAAATTTCATCTTGAAATAAATTATTACTAACAATTATAGCAGTAAACATGGGATTATAATTTTTTCCCCCTTAAGTGATATTGCAAAAGATTTCTCTTTGGAATTATATTATCTAGTCAGTCAATACAATTGATGAGAACTAAAACATAGTAAATATAGTTCTAGAACAGAAAAATAACAATAAAGACAACAGTGAATGCTAAAATGATTCTCTATCTTGCCGAATGAAAGCCAAAAGAATCAAGTTGACAATAAATGAATCCAAGAGGCACCCACACATTTTTTTATACATTAATCCCCAAAAGTTCGTGGCACAGGGTTGCATGATTGGTTTAAGGCTCTGCTGTCACCATCTTGAAATCTTTGGACCCTACAAGTTCTGTACCTGGTCCTGCTTACACATTTTGCAGCACCTTTACTGCTCAAGACTGTCCTAAATTTTCTAAAATGGCTGCACTTGAAAAAAATATAATTTAAGTAGTGGAAACACAAAGGCCACAGTTTACTGAGTAGGGAAACTGAGCATTGTGGATGAGAGAAGTCATTCATGGTGTCACAGACTTGAGATGTACCAGAGTCAAATACCAGAAATCGGTTCTCAGGCTCATGCCTCACCCAGCGCTGGCTCACCGTCTTCTAGGTAATTTCTTTTCCAGATACTGTATTTAATTAAAGAAGGACTGTTGTCATTGCGGTTAGTTTAAAAAAATAGCTCTGCTTACTTCTGACACCTGTAACTGTAAACATATTATAAACTTTTTTTCTGAATACAGAAAAAACTTCACATATGGAGATATTTATTTAGCATTATTTACACTTAGAAAACATTTTGTAACAACCTAAATAGCCAATGATAGGTAAGTGGGTGGTTAAGAAAATTAAGGTGTGTCTATTTAATGATCTGTTCTGAGTGGCTCCCTCTTAGTCTGACATACTTTGGTCATGTTGTAAGGAGAGACCAGTCCTTGGAGAAGGACATGCTTGGGAGGGTGGAGGGCAGGTGCAGGAGCGGAAGGCCCACTAAGAGATGGATTGATTCGGTGACTGGGGTAATCGGGATGAGTGTGTTGGAGACAATGAGATTGGCACAGGACAGAACAGAGTTTAGGGCTGTTGTACATATGCTTGTTATGAGTCTCAAGCGACTTGACACATAACAACAATAACAACTATATAATGAACTGTTAGTTTCTTAAATCACCTTTGTGAAGGTGATATATAAATTAGTGAATAAAATAAAATTAAATATTTTACAAACACATTCTCATAATATTATTTACTTTAACCAAGTGAAAAGCACACAGAAAAAAAAGATTTGAAGGAAATACACTAAAATATTAGTAGAAATTAACTCTCAATAGCACTATTAAAGGTAACTTTTATTTTTTCTTTATCCTTCCTGTACTTTTCAGATTTATTTCAGTCAATGCAAATTCCATCTGCAATTTTTAAAAGTGAAATATGATCAAGTGAAAATTTTTAGTCAATAAACATTATTTGAATGCCATGTGTGTGCTAAGACACTCTGGTGGCATAGTGTGTAACGTATGGGGCTGCTAACTGAAAGGCCATCTTTCAAATTCAGTTGTTGCTCTGTGGGAGAAAGATATACAGTGGCCTCCTGCAAAGAATTACAGCCTTGGAAACCTGATGGAGCGTTGCTATGGACAATGATGAGGGACTATGTGCTGGGAATTACATTCTATGTTTCTTATTTCAATGAAATCAGCATCATTATTTAATTAACTGTCAATCTGCGTTATGCAGATGACACAACCCTGCTTGCTGAAACTGAGGAGGACCTCATGCACTTGCTGCAAAGGGTCAAGGACTGCAGCCTTCAGTATGGACTAAGGCTCAATGTCAAGAAGACAAAGATTCTCGCCACTGGACCAATTAGCAGCGTCAGGATGGATGACGAAGAGATTGAGAGTGTTCACAGCTTCACTTTGCTCGGCGCCACAGTCAACACTCTTGGTACCAGCAGTCAGGAAATCAAAAAGCGTATCATGATGGGAAAGTCTGCTGCTAAGGTATTCAGGAGCAACAGTGTCTCCCTGGAGACTAAGGTGTGCCTGATACAGGCCATGGTATTTGCAATCGCTTGTTATGCATCAGAGAGTTGGACAATGACTAGGAAGGACAGAAGGAGAGTGGATGCTTTTGAGCTGTGGTGCTGGAGAAGGGTACTGAATGTACCATGGACTGCCAGGAAAACAAACAGATTCATCTTGGAGAGGATTAAACCAAGCTACTCCTTGGAGGCAAGGATTCTGGGGCTTCGTCTGACATACTTTGGACATGTTTCCAGGAGAGACGGGTCCTTGGAGAGGGACATCATGCTTGGGAGGGTGGAGGGACAGCGCAGGAGGGGAAGACCCTCTATGAGATGGATTGATTCGGTGACTGGGGTAATCGGGATGGGTGTGTCAGAGGCAGTGGGTTGGTGCAGGATAGAGCAGGGTTTAAGGCTGTTGTGCATAGGGTCGCTATGAGTTGCAAACGACTCGAGGGCACATAACAACAACAACAAGCTGATAAGCACTATTCTACCTGAAGACAAATGAACAGATCATACTTTGGTTTTTCCTTTACTTTCACTGTCTTCTTTTTAAATGAACTGTTGTTTAGTCAGGTGTTTAGGTCTTAGAAGGATGACTGTACCCCTGCCCCTGCCCCAGTTTGACAGATTCAATCCTTCAAACACTTTTATTGCAATAATTTAAATTCTGACAAAGTGTATGCTAGTTGACCCTCCAACTTTGAGATGTTTAAGCCATTTTTTAAAAAAATTTATTTAGGTCAGCAGTAAAAATACTGATGGAAATGTACTTAAAATGTCTCTTAGAGCATACCTCTGAAAACACATCGTCAAGCCTTATCTATTTAAGTGTGACTGTTCTGACTCTACTATGAATTTATCTGACTCTACTATGCTTACCAAAAAACTGTGAAAAATTTCCCCCCATAACTCTTCTGACTAGAAAGATGTGTTTAGGAAATTCTCTTGGAATGAGTTCAGTTGGACACACCTTGTTCTCATATGAACCACACCACCTTTCAAAGTCCTTTGCCTGCTTTTCTAAAATGCCTCCACCTTTTAACTAATCCTCTATAGCTTTTCCCTGGTGAGGAACATGGCATCCAACTTTCTATGGTTTAGGAATCTACATTTTTGTACATCAGAATAGTATTTTTCTGTAATCAAATCTTTGAGGTGTTGAATTGAGAATAACAAATACCTAAATAGGTGGTCCAGAGACAGAAAATAGTCTCTAATCCTGATTAGCTGAGAGGCCATGGAAGTGTGTGGGCCTTCTCTCTGCTGTCCTAAAGGCCCTTGGAGGGAGGTGATCTCTGTTAATTAAACACTCTTCATTTAAACAAAGCTTGCTAACACAGGGAGATTTCAGAAGAGACATAAATGTGAATTTTATTTTGCATTTAAAAAGCCAAGCTTTATACAATTCACACATTGGAGAAAAGATTGATAGGGGAACTTCTGAAAAACTCGAGAGGGGCTGGTGATTTGCATATTAATTTATGGAACCAAAATGAATGCAGACAGCCATAAAATGCACTTGTAATAATTATACTACCATTGAACTGTGGGCTTTTAATTAAATGGAATGTTTTTATCTTGTAGTGTGTTGTTTTATTTTTTTTTCCATGTTAACCACGTTGCTATGGATGTCAAGCTGTTATTGCAAATCAAAGCGTTGGAGATGCCTGATCTCAGTCTTTCATCGCAGAGGCTGAGATGGCCTGCGTTCCGGGACTGTGGCAGCTGGGGCTAGTGCTCTGAGCAAGCCCTGGGCACCCCTGTTTTATGCATGCTTCAGAAAAGGGCAGCAGAGATCTGGCTCAGTTGCACTGGCACGGGACTGGCATTACAAACCCTGCCTTTGAAAGTAGAGAGAAATGATCCTTGAAACCTGGGAGCCTTTGAAATAAATCAGAGAAGAGAACCCTGGGTGTTCTTCTTGAGACGTGTTAGTTTTGTTTGTGTCTTGGCACTTGTGATTTTGATCTCCATTTTCATCGCGGGCCTGTTGGTGTTCAGATCGAATCTGTGCTATAGAAATGATCATTGTCACACTTTTTAAGGCAGTCACGAGAATGCTCATTTCTCTCCTTTCCCCCCTCTTCTTCAAAGAGCCACTTGTGACTAATATAAACAATTGGCTTTGCATTTTTATTTTCAGGACTGGATGCTGTGGACACTGTTCTGAGTTGCACTGTCTCAGTCCCTGGTATTTTTGAGTCAACAGAGATACATCAGTCACATTTATCAGAAGGATTTAAGGACCCAGAACATTAGAGTATGCTTGTTGACAGGAAATGAACATATAGGTGTTGTTCATGTATCCAAAGGAATTGACAGGAAGTACTAAATAACTTATACTCAATTATGTCAGAGATGATGAGGATGACACAGGACAGGACAGGCTCAATTCAAGAAGAATTGAATTGTAAATGCATTACCTATGTAGGGTATATTGTTTGAATGATAGTTTACCAAATTAGTTTTCCATTCAACAATTTCTCTATATCTTGTTTTATGCTTTAGTTGCAATCCCCTCAATGTAATAGCACTCTTCCCACTTCCTTGGATTCCCCATTTCCAGTCATCCTTATTTCCTGCTCCTTCCTGAACTTTTTGAGAGTAACTACTGCCATTTTGGTCCCTTATGGTTAATTATTCTGAGAAATGCATTCCTTATGAGCATTATTGTTCATTTTCTAGGCCTGTCTGTTGTCTGCTGTCAAGTGACCCTCCCACCCTGAAAGGATGTCTGATTTAAAGACAACAAGGGTACCATTGTTGTTGTTGTTTTGTGCCGTTGAGTCGTTTGCAACTCATAGCGACCCTATGTACAACAGCCCTAAACCCTGCTCTATCCTGTGCCAATCTAATTGCCTCTGACACACCCCTCCCCATTACCCCAGTCACTGAACCAATCCACCTCATAGAGGGTCTTCTCCTCCTGCACTATCCCTCCACTCTGCCCAGCATGATGTCCCTCTCTAAAGACCTGTCTCTCCTTACAACATGTCCAAAGTATGTCAGGCAAAGCCCCACATACACAATTATCCAGTATCAGTAATATATAATCTATGAGTGCTCTCATAAGCAGACATGGAATCTGAACAGGCCTGTGTATTGTGAACACATTACACCCACAATCATATATAGGTTTGGAAAGTGAATTTTCCTTCATATCTTCTTAAATATAAAAAAAATCTCTACACAACACACAATGACTCCAGGAGTATAAGACTGGGTAGAGCAGTGCTTCATAGGGTTTTTGACATTTCAGTGGCTGATCTGTTGGTAACAGATCACCAAGTCTTTCCTTAGAGGTGCTTTTTTAGATGTAACCAACATTTTGGTAAGTAGTTAAAGCACAAACTATTTACATCACCCAAAATTCTTTTAAAACTCTCCAAACCCCATTGCCATCTAGTCACTTCTGATTCATGGCTATCTTCCACTGGGTTTCCGAGCTGTCAATCTGTATGGAAGAAGACTACTCATCTTTCACCTGGGAGTGACTGGTGGGTTCGACCTGCTGACCTTTAGGTCAGAAACCCAACACATAACTTAATATCCCACTAGGGTTCTTTTGAAATGGAAAGATCTCTCTCTCTAACATGTTCTTCAAAGGAGCCTCTTTGAAGAGCAAATCTGGAGAGTGTTAGCACAACCATAACATGGTACCTGCGGTGACAAGCTGGTGATGGAACAAAGGCTAGTGATCTCTTGGACTGAGTGAGTCTAAGATCCTTTGATCATTGGACAAATGCCAAGATACCATTTCTCCCTGCAAATAAATAATTTGGTTAGATTTGTTGTTGTTAGGTGCTGTCAAGTATGACTTATAGTTACCCTATGAACAAAAGATCTAGTCTCTGTCCTATCCTGAGCCATTGCCATTATTTCTGACATACTTGAGCCCATTGCTGCAGTTACTGTGTCATAATCCATCTGGTTGAGGACCTTTCTCTTTAATTTGCCAGAATGTACTCTGAAATGGTATCCATCGTTTACTGAGGCATCCATACAACCCATACTGCAGTCACAACAAATTTAGCAAGTAGGGTTACTTCTTGCCATCTTTTAAACTGTAGTTTCTGCTTTGTCCTGTGATCTTAAGATTCATTCTTCTTCTTTTCCCAGTGCCCCAATTTGTTGTTAAAACATTCTGTATTCTATGGTTTCAGCACCATATTTTTCTGCAGTTCTAAAAAGCAGCCAATTTCTTTTTTAATCTGTGAAATTAAATGCTTGAGATGAGAAAAAGCAGCAACTGTGAAGTTTTAATTATTGCTATTGTGACATAAGTTTTCAATGAATAATCAAAACATAAATTCTTGTCAAATCCAAGAAGCAAGATAAAATAGAAGCCACCATTGTGTCAGGACTTGTCAAGAAATACACTATGTCCATCCTCTGAACTCCTGAGTAACATTCAAGTGGGAAGTGCGTAGGTACTGACATTTGGCTAACTTTTATGCCTGGTTTCATAGCTGTCTCCAAAGTCTCACAGCACTTCTCATCTTGATCATGTCGTAGTCTCTTATATGATAATTGCATCAGTACCTATGCCATATATTTCTTAATAGAGTATATATTTCTTTATTTGGAAAGAGTTTGATTATTTTAAATAAATTTTTAAATTTTAAGGAAAGTCTACAGGAAATTAGATTTTCATTTCTTCATTGTTGCATAAGTTTCTTTTTTTAAAAAAAATTCCACTTTATTTTTAGTCTATATTGCTTTGCATACAAAATGCGTACACATTGTGTGTTGTTCATGTACATTGCATTTCACACATTTCTACATTTCATATATATTGTGTTTTAGAAAATTAATCACCTTTGATCTATGCCTACTATTATTACCCTGTCCTTTCAGGTCCCCATTGGATCTTTCCTAATCCCTTTATTACCGGCCCCATCTGTGCACCAAACTCTGTTATCCTAATGATTTCCTCCTCTTCCTACCCTCCACTACCCTGCTTCACTGCCATTTCCCCTTTGGACTTTTATCTACAACTTATTAATTATCCTACTATTTTTACAGTGGTTGTATGCAATGTTTATTCTCATGAGACTGAGTAAGTTCACTCAGTATAATGCTTTCTAGAATTTTCCATATTATATAGTTGTTGCTGTGTACCATCAAGTGGGTTGTCAGAGGCACTTAATCACATGGAAGGAGATTGCCCATCCTTCTCCCATGGCCTAGTGGCCTCAAACTGTATGCTTTTGGGATTGCAGTACAGCTTCTTGCCACTAGGCAAGAAGAGACACCTCCTTTGTGCTATATAGTATTCCATTGTGTGAATGTACCATCGTTTCTCAATCCATTCATTTGTATTTTTATATATAATTTTTATTGTAGTTTTAATGAAAGTTTACAAAAAACTTGGATTTCTATTAATTCATCGCATTTATTTGTTGATGAGAATTTGAACTGTTTCATTTTCTTTTGACTGTGAAGAACCCTGCTATGAACACAGGTGTATACATCTCCGTTTGTGTCTCAGTTCCACTTCCCTTGGGGTGTATTCTTAGCAGCGGAATAGCTGGGTCATGGAATTTCTATGTTCAGCTTTTTGAAGAAATACCAAGATTGTAAGGTTCTTCAGGCAAGGTATGTGTCAAATGATGCAATCTGTAACTATTTAATTAGGTATTGATTTTAGTCTTTGTTTTCTTATACTGTTGTAAGAGAAATACTAAAATTGGGTGACTTTAAAGGACAGAATTCTATTTTTTTTATCGTTTCAAAGGCCAAATCATATTCTCAGCTATACTGATTCTTTCTATTTTGGTAGCCCTGGGTGTTCTCTAGTTTGTAGACAATTCTTCCTTGACATCTGTCTTCTCTTATCTAATCTCTTTTTTTATAACACAAAAGTGATTAAATGTAAAATCCACTCAATTTATATAGGTGATAACTAACATAACAAAGAAAGCACTAGTTCCATGCACAATTACATACACAGATACAAGGGTTAGAACTTGTTGTTGTTGTTATGTGCCGGCGAGTCTCTTGCGACTCATAGCGACCCTATGTACAACAGCCCTAAACTCCGCTCTGTCCTGTGCCAATCGCACTGTCTCTGACACTCCCAGCCCAATTATCCCAGTCACTGAATCAATCCACCTCATAGAGGGCCTTCCTCTCCTGCGCCGTCCCTCCACCCTCCCAAGCATGATGTCCCTCTCCAAGGACCGGTCTCTCCTCACAATATGTCCAAAGTATGTTAGATGGAGCCTCAGAATCCTTGCCTCCAAGGAGCCACCCGGTTTAACCCTTTCCAGGACAAATCTGTTTGTTTTCCTAGCAGTCCATGGTATTCTCAGTACTCTTCTCCAGCACCACAGCTCAAAGGCATCAATTCTCCTCCTATTCTCCTTGGTCATTGCCCAACTCTCTGATGCATAACAAGTGATTGCGAAGACCATGGCCTGTATCAGACGCACCTTAGTCTCCAGAGAGACACCACTGCTCTTCAGTACTTTGGAGAGGTCCCTAACAGCAGACTTTCCCATGGCAATGCGCCTTTTAATTTCCTGGCTGCTGTTGCCAAGACTGTTGACTATGGAGCCAAGCAAACTAAAGCTGTGTACAATCTCAATCTCTTCACCATCCATCCTGATGCTGCCAATTGGTCCAGTGATGAGTATGTTTGTCTTCTTGACATTGAGCCTCAATCCATATCATAGGCTGCAGTCCTTGACACTCTGCAGCAGGCGCTTCAGGTCTACAACACGTATTTTAGTAGAGGAGTACATTTTCATTCAGAAAACTTACTTTGTTTTGATCTCCTACATTATGACTACATTGGTATCTTTGAGAGGAGTCTGGTACATAGACCGTGCCCCTGATTAAAGTATTGTAAGGGTTGAATAGTAAAACGGAATCAACCATAGGAAAATTTCAACATTAGCTTTGTTACTGTTATGATTAGGGTAGAAGATGTAGTTTAATAGGTAAGCCAGGGTGGGTGCACCAATTAATTTCCTTTTCCAGTGTCCAAGTTTCCTCAGACCTTGAGAATGCTCTTTGGGGAGAAAGCCAGAGACTGTGTAGTGTCCACATTTACTTGAGTGTTATTTCCACCCAGGTATAGAAGAGGAAAAAGAAGAACACATCCTATCTCTCTTCTCCTGCATAGAACCCTGAATAGTTTAGATATACACAATAAAGAATTTGAACCAAATTGCATTAGTTTTCCTAGTACTGCCACAACAAAGTACCCAAAGTAAATTACTTAAGACAATTGCTATTTATTCCTTCATTATCCTTAAGATTCCCTGCTTCTCAAGGCTAAACTTTCATAGCCTAGAATGGTCATGTTCTCTGTGAAGCCCCTAGCTGAGAACCTTTGTCTTTTCCTAGCACAACTTTATGTCCCCTGCCCCCTTGCAGATATATCACTCTAATCTGTGTCTTCATGTGGCCATCTCCCTCTGTGCTTCTTTTTCATTTTTTATAAGGACACCAGTCTTTTTGGATCGGGACCTACCCCATTCCTGTTATGACCTCATAGTAACTGGTAACATCTTCAAAGCCCACTGAAGGTCACATACACCAGTATAGGCATTAGAACGTTAACATAATTTTTAGGAGGTGATAATTAAATTTGTAACACAAATCATCAGGTAAAGGCATCAACTCCACAGTGACCAAGCTTCTTGCTTCACTAAGCAGAATTCAAAGCACTTATAAATGGCCTGCTTTTAAAAAAAATTTTTTTATAAATGGCCTTCTTAAAAAAAATCAAGAAGTTTGTAAATTCTAGTGCGTACAACAACAAATCAAAACCAGTCCTACCCATTGTCATTGAGTGGTTCTAACTCACAGTCACCCTCCATTGGGCTCTCAAGTTTGTAAATCTTTGTAGGAGGGGTTTTCTCATCTTCACTCTTAAGGCAGCTAGTGGATTCAAATTGCTTACATTTCAACTGAGCCACTAACCCAAAGGTCAGTGGGTTGAATCCACCATCTGCTCCATAGGAGAGAGATAAACAATCTTCCCATAAATATTTTTAATCTCTGAAATCTAAGGGAGAATCTCTATTTTGGTAATGGATCATGATGTAGTTAGTAGCATATACATAGTTACTGAAGGAGAATAAACTAATAAATGCTTTAAGTACAACAAAAGAAGAATGAGAAATTAATATTGTGGTGTTAGTGTTTATTGTTCAAAATGGCTTTCTTAATTATTGCCTTTAACTTTGCCATGTGGATTGGTGGCAATATGTGAATAGGGTGTATTAGCTTATACACAAGAAGATTGGCTAGTCTCACCTCTAAATTGAGCAGATTCGGTGACAGATTTTGAGAATCTCACCACCACTAGAGAAGAAAGCAAGCACTATGTGTCCTTTGGTGCCAGAAATTCTTGCACCACCTAGACCTGCACCCAACACCAGCAACCATAGTTTAAACAGGAAAGCAGAGACTTGACATGAGTTCGAGCTGACCTTGGGACCGCTACCTACAGAATTAAAACTAACAGCCTTTTCTTACATTTGTTGGAAGACTGGAGAGAAGGAAAGCCATAAATGGCAGGACTGAGAGCTTTGTAACACTGGCCTAAAGCGAAGAGGCTCAAGGCTAAGGTGCCTGGGAGCACAGATTGGAAGCTGTCCTGATTGAATGATTGGATTTTGCTGCCAAGTTGAGTGATAGTCTATTTACTTCCCTAATATGGTTCTGTGTATTTTGTGAGCTATCACAACAGATTTCAGACCCCGTAGAGCAGTAAGATTGGTATGGTATGAGCAGAAAGAGGAGCAAGGATGTAGGGGACATGACTGACCTCATGGGGATTGTTTCTGTGTTGTTGGCATTCTTGTTGGTAGAAGTTATATATGGCTTGACTCCACATGGCCTTTGCTCTTATTACAATTATAATAATTTTTAAATTCTCATGTTTTGTGTGCTTTTATAATGCTCAAATATTTGTGTATCAGTTATATTTCATTCTAAATGCTTCTCAAATATAGAAATATTTTCATATATATGTAAATAAAGATACATAATCTACATTTATATGCATATTTTATATATTTACATAAGACTCATCAATAACATATGTTATGCAGATGACACAACCTTGCTTGCTAAAACTGAAGAGGACCTAAAGTGCTTACTGCAGAAGGTCAAGGACTGTAGTCTTCAATATGGATTGATGGTCAACATCAAGAAGACAAAGATTCTCACCACTGGGCCAATTGGCAGCACCATGATGGATGGAGAAGAGGTTGAGGTTTCCAAACTGTGCTCCAGGCACCTCAGCCTTGAGCCTCTTCACTTTAGGCCTGCTCTCATACCTGCCAATTATGGCTTTCACTCTCTAGTTTTCCAACAAATGTAGGAAAAGGCTGTTAGTTCTGGTTCCATGGGTACTAGTCTCAACACTCTTAGCGCCAGCAGTCAGGAAATAAAGAGATGAATTTCATTTGGTAAATCTGCTCTTAAGGACATTTCTAGATCACTGAGAAGCAACACTGTCAGTCTAGAGACTAAGATGCGTCTAATCTAGTTCATGGTCTTCACAATTACTTGCTATGCAATAGAGAGCTGGATAATGACTAAGGGTGATATATCAAAGAAGAATTGATGACTTTGTCTTGTGGTGCTGAAGAGTCTTGAACATACCATGGACCACCAAGAAAACAAATAGGTCTGTCTTGGAGATGGTGAAAACAAGTTTCTCCTTGGAGGCTAGGGTTTTGAAGTCTTACATACTTCGGGCATGAGGCCAGGAGATCCTTGGAGAAGGACATCATGGTTGGAAGGGTGCAAAGATAGTGCATGAGAGGAAGACTTCAGATGAGATGAATTGATATAGTGACTAAGGAAACAGGAGTAGGTGTTTCAGAGTCAGTGAGACTGGCTCAAGATAGGGGAGGCTTCAGAGCTATTGTACATAAGGTCACTATAAGTCACAGGTGACTCAATGGCATATAATAGCAATAACAATTCTCTATAAATGTGTGTATAGATATGTATGTATTTGATAAATTATATCATCTTTTTCAGATACTGGGAAAAATTTAATAGTTAAATTTGATAATAAATTTGACAAATATGCTACATTAAAACAGGCCCTTTACAAGCCATTTTTAAGAAGTATGTAGCCCTTGCTGTCTTTGTTGTTCTTAGTAGCCATAGTGGCCCAGGGAACAACAGATATGAACCTTGCCCTGTCATGTGTCACCTTCAGAATTTATGACATGCTCTAGTGTATTATCACACTCATGATGTCAATACATCTCATTAATGGTTGTCCTCTCTTTGTTAACCAAGCTTTCCAAGCTAGAAGTCTTTTTCCTGACCTCTCCTAATAATATGCTCAAAATATGTGAGATGATGTTGTATAATTTTTGCCTCAAAGGAACAGCCTAGCTGTGCTTCCTCCAAGACAGACTTGTTTGTTCTTTTGGCAGTCCACAGAATATTCAGAATTTTTTGCTAAAACTGTAATTCCTTTTCAGTCTTTCTTATTCCTTGTTCTACTTTCAGATGCATAGGGACTAACTGAAAATACCATGGCTTAGATTAGGCACATCTTAGTCTTTAAACTAATATGCTAATCTTTAGTATTCTGGAGAGGTCCTTGACAGTAAAGTTACCCAATGAAGCTCATATTTTAATTTCTTGACTGCTGCTTCCATGGGTGTTCATTGTAGATCCCAGTAAAATGAAATAATTGACAACTTCAATCTTTTCTCCATCTACCACAATGTTGCTTATTTATCCAGTAGTGGAGAATTTTGTTTTCTTGATGTTGAAGTGTAATCCATATTGAAGTCTGTATTCTTTTATTTTCTTCAATAGATTCTTCCAGTCTTTTTTACTTTCTGCAAGCAAGATTTTGTCATCTGCATAACACAAGTTGTCGATTAGTCTTCTTCCAATCAGGATGTCACATTCTTTTTCATATAGACCAGATTCTCAAATTATTTGATGAATTTACATATTGAGCAGGCCTGGGGAAATGACTCAACTCTGATTATATATACATTTCCTGAACAGTGTTAGTTAATAAACTAGGAAATAAGTAAATAAATCATCCTAAATTTTAATATTGCTAACCAAAAGTTGACACCTCTCTGTTCATTCAAGTCTACTAAAATCTCCAAAGGAGAAAGCTGGGTATTCTTAAATGCTATTTACAGCATCAGAAACTTATTGGAAGATCAGATATGAACACATTTCAACCCAATGGCAATTGAGTTGAGAGTTTAACACAGACACTCCTCTAACCCCAAAGTGACTAACTGGCCTAGAGAGCCCCATACCATTTTTGAAAGGGAGAAACATTGCTCAAGATAATCACTGTAATACTCAGTGTGATGTTAAATTGACTAGGTTGTAGTCTTTTTCCATGGAAAAACAATGGGAAACAAATAAATGCTAAACAGGTTGAATTCAAGGTTGCTGCTTTCTCAAGTGATGATGAACAATTCTCCTGCTGGTGATGCCTGTCATACATCTGAGAGTCAGCAAAACTTGGACTTGAGATGACTATCCTGTTGAGGTCAGGATAATACAGGGGAATGATTGTAGGAATGAATGAAGAATATGAATGAAGAATAGGGTGAAACACAATGTATAAAAATTTTCTAAGTAAACAAATATAAAACTTAAAAAATAGAATAAGAGCCCAGAACTCCAGTGCTCGAAACTCCGGTACTGATGCTGATGTCCCATGCCAGGAATGTTGATGGACTGTGCCTGGAATTCTGGTCCTGATGCAGATGTTCACATAGGGAGCTGATGCACAGCAGAGTGATGCTAAAACTTGAGTGAGGTCTCTGTGCTCCTCCTTGTGTCTCCTCACATTCAGTACATCAACTGCCTTTAACCCAGAAAAATTTAGGCTACACTAGCTGTGGCAGTTGTCTGACAGAGGAGCTGGTTCCACTGGCCTTTCCTCTACTGAAATGAAGCATATCTTCCCTTGGGTCAGAAGGCAGAGAGAAACCCAGGCAGGGTAGCTGCCCCACCCTCTTCTGGAGTGCTTACTTAAGGTCAAGAGCCTCAGACATGAAAAACTCTACCACAGCAATGTCATGTAGAAAGCAGGCTATCTCACCCCCCCCCCAAGATGTTATCCCCCAAAAGTGATGCATTATCAATGGATTTCCTGAAGCCAAAAAGTCTGATGGAACTTTCTGACACAGAATTAAAAAGAACAATGGTTGAATATTTTCAATGGGTAAAAGATAAACTTGAAGAATTATAGGACACTGCAAGCAAAAAACAGGAAGAGCTTAAAAAAATACAGACAAAACAAATGAGACCTTAGAGGCTCTGGAAAAACAAGAAACCACAATCTAAAATATGAAGACCAATGTTTCAAATACTGTCAACATGATGAAAGGACACATGAATAGGGTTGAAGAGTGAAACAGAAGATAGAATTGTCACCATGCATCTGTTAGAACAAAAAGCATAATCAAAAAAGAAAGAAAAAGAAAAAAATATAAGAATAATGTGGGACAACATCAGGAGAAATAATGTACACATAATCATAATCTCAGAGCAAGAAGAAGCAACTGAAGGCACCAACAAGGTTGTGGAAGAATTATTAGAAGAAAACTTTTCAGGCATAATGAAGAATATAGTCAAGAAGCTGAACAAACACTAAATAGAATAGACCCTAACAGAAAAACATCAAGACATATCATAGTCAAATTTACCAGAACTGAAGATAAGGAGAGAATTTTGAAAGCAGCGAAAGAGTAACTTATAAGGGAGAGCAAATAAGACTAAATAAGACTGCCAATTTCTCAGCAGAAACCACATGAGCAAGAAGACAATGTAGTGATATATATTGAACACTCAAGAAGCACGACTGTCAACCAACAATATTATACCCAACAAAATTGTCCATCAAATATGAAGGAGAGATCGATAGTTCCAGAAAAACCTAAAAAAACAAAAAAACAAACCCAGAACCTAAGATTTTGTAAAAACAAAACCAACATTGCAACAAAACCAACATTGCAAGAAGCACTGAGAGATGTTCTTCTTACATAGGTGCCACAGAAAGCAGGATGGACCAAAGTAACTAGCAACACCAAAAGTAAAACCCCTTCAACAAAATGACTGCAATAAAACCTTGCCTCTCAATAATCACACTGAATGTAAATGGTTTAAATGCACCATTGAAGAGAAAAAGAGTAGCAGACTGGAAAAACAAAATCCACCAATATGCTGTCTACAAGAGACACAACTGAAAAATGAGGATAAAGAAAGATCAAAAATAAGAGAATAGGATAAAAATTTACCAAACAAATGGAAACCAGAAAAAATCAGGGGTAGTGATATTAATCTCTGATAAAACAGATTTCAAAGCAAAAACCTTCATAAAGGATAAGGAGGTCACGGCATAATGATTAAAGGGTCAGTAAAACAAGAAGACATAACAATAATAAATATCTATGCACCAAATGAAAGACCTGCAAAATATATAAAACAAGCATTAACAAAACTGGAAAAGGAAATAGATAACACTACTATAGTAGTTGTAGACTTCAATGCACCACTCCCAAGAAAAGATAGAACTTACAGAAGAAAAAAACTCAACAAAGACACTGAAGAATTAAACCACACAATAAATCAACTTGATCTCACAGATATTTATAGGCTAATGCACCCCAAAAAAGTACAGTATACCTTCTTCTGCAATATGCATAGAACTTTCCTCAAAATAGATCACATGTTAGGACACAAGGCAAGCATCAAGAATTCAAGACCATAGGAATAATACAAAGCATCTTCTCAGACCACAAAGCTACAAAATTAGAAATTAATAACAAGAAGATAAAGAAGAACCCCCCCACCCATACATTTGGAAGCTGAACAACACCTTGCTTGAACATGAGTGGGTACAAGAGTCCAGAATGAAGGTTGCATAGTGGAGAGTATCTGGGTTGGGGGGTGGGGTGGAATTGTATACCAATGAAGGAATTTTTCTTTTACTTTTTAAGGAGAGGAGCAAACTGGAGGGGAAGGCTGGGCAGAGAGAAAAGTGCAACAATGAGTGAATGGAAATCCAAAATCTCTGTAAATGTTCATTAAAATAAAAAAAATTAATAATATTTTTAAAAAAGAATAAACACCCTCCCAAGCATGATGTCCTTCTCCAAAGACC
>NW_006399753.1:38521192-38531923 GCF_000299155.1 Elephantulus edwardii
ATCATATCAATTGACGCAGAAAAGGCCTTTGACAAAATCCAACACCCTTTCCTGATTTAAACATACAACAAAATAGAATTAGAGGGGAATTTCCTTAACATAGTAAGAAATATATATGCAAACACAAGAGCCAACATTGTTCTCAATGGAGAGAGTTTAAAGGCCTTCTCTTTGAGAACAGAAATTAGGCAAGGATGCCCAGTATCACCTCCTCTATTCAATATTGTATTAGAAATCTTAGTGATAACAATAAGACAAGGGAAGGAAATAAGAGGTATCCAAATTGGCAAAGAAGAGGTAAAACTATCTCTATATGCAGATGATATTTTAGTATACTTAGAAAAGCCTAAAGACTCAGCAAGAAAACTACTGGGCATAGTTGGCCATAGTTGGCAAAGTGGCAGGATACAAGATCAACATACAGAAATTAATTTGATTTCTCTACAATGACAAAGAGAATATAGAACTGGAGATAAGAAAAATAATACCCATCACAAGAGCTAACCACCAGATTAAATACTTGGGAGTAAATCTAACTAGAAACACAAAGGATCTATTCAAAGAAAATGACAAAACATTACAAGAAACAGAAAGACTCCTGGAGAAATAGAAGAATATACTTTGCTCATGGATAAGAAGGCTCAATATTGTGAAAATTATAATCCTACAAAAGGCAATCTACACATTCAAAGCAATCCTAATACAAATACCAATTCCATTCTTCAACGACATGGAAAAGGTAATCTTGAATTACATTTGGAATTGAAAGAGACGTCAAATAAGCAAAGCACTCTTTAAAAAGAGAAACAGGATTTCCAATCCTACTACATTGTTGTTGTGGTCAAGACAGTGAGGTACTGCTACAATGACAGACAAATAGATCAATGGAATAAAATTAAGAATCCAGAAATCAGCCCATCTACCTATGGTCAACTAATTTTTGACAAGGAGATAAAATCAGTTAAGTGGGGAAGTGAAAGCCTTTTAAAAAAACTGTGTTGGCAAAATTGGAAAACCATCTGCAGAAAACTCAACAAGACCCATACCTTTCATTATACACAAAATCCAATTCAAAGTGGATCAAGGACCTAGGAATAAAACTAAGGACTATATACTTCATTAGAGAAAAGCTTGGAAGAACCCTGGAAGCACTAATCCACAATATGAACAGTCTTCCAAACATCCTGCAAAACCTGCAACTAGGAGAGGATAAAACAGATAAATGGGACCTAACAAGAATCAAATCCCTAAGCACATCCAAAAACTTCTCCAGTAGGGTAAAAAGGGAAGCCACAGACTGGGAAAAAAATATTTAGTAATGACATGTCTGATAAGGGACTTATATTTAGAATTTATAGAACACTCAAGTGCCACAACAAGATCAAGGTAAACAACCCAGTTGAAAAATGGGCACATGATATGAACAGACGCTACACCAAAGAAGACTTTCAGATGGATCACAAACATATGAAGAAATGTTCAAAATCCCTAGCTCTAAGAGAGATGCAAATCAAAATAACTATGAGATATCATCTCACCCCAGTAAGAAGCAAAATTCAACAGAGCAGCAAAGAACAAATGCTGGTGAAGTTGTGGAGAAACTGGAACACTTATTCACTGTTGGTGGGAGTGTAAAATGGTATAGCCACTATGGAAGGCAATATGGTGCTTTCTCAAAAAGTTGGAAATAGACTGAGCAATTAAACTTCTGGGAATATACCCTAAAAAAACCATAACTGCCACCCAAGCACATAGATGCACACTCATGTTTATTGTGGCTTTGTTCACAATAGCAAAGAGTTGGAAACAACACAAGTGCCCATCAACAAACAAATGGATAGAGAAACTGTGGTATAGTCACACAATTGAATATTATGCAGCACTGAAAAACAAAGAACTCATGAGCTATTATACAAAATGGATGACCCTGGAGGACATAATGCTGAGTAAAATATCTGAGTCACAAAAAGATAAATACTGCATAATGCCATTGTTATAAAACAGGACTGACATGAGGGATGGGAAAACTAAGGAAAGAGGGAATAAATAATGTAATCAGCTTTGAAACAGCTGAAGGAGAGACCTGTATAAAAGGAATGTAAGATTAGCTCTTATTGGTATGACAAGGGTCCATGGTAAGAGCTGCATAGTAAAGTTGTCCTGAGTGAGGGACTGTATAACAATGAAAAGATTTTATTCCCAAGAAAAAACAAACTAGTGGGGAGGGGGACAGGGAGGAAAATGTGCAAGAATGAATGAATGCAAATCCAAGTTTTTTATAAACTTACAATAAAATCTCAATTATAAAGGGAAAAAATAGAGTAAGAAAAACAATATTAAACAAATGAACAAAAATTTCTTTTCCCTCCAACTTAACTGGATATGTTTAAAATAAGTATTCACCCCTATAAATATTATCCCTTCAGATTTCTTCCATAAGATTCTAAATATGTAAACTCTCTAAAAAAGGAAACTGGCATCAGAGATATTGCTGTGCTTAAGCATATTGGAACCTTGGTCTGTCTGAATCCAGATCTGTGTGCTGCCTGCTGTCTGTGCTTGAGTGACTTCACTAAATTCTTTGGATCTCAATCCAACAAGCTTCCATAAAGGCAGCCCAAGGTACCACAGTGGCTTTTGCTTTAATAATATTTTTATGTTTTTCAACCATTATTTTATTGTGGCAAATATTTTTATAATACAACAACAACAACAACAACAACAACACAAAATAAAACTCATTGCTGTCAAGCCAGTTCCAGTTCATAATGACCCTTCACCAGGTTTCCAAGGTCATAAATCTTTACATGAAGAGAATGGTCATCTTTATCCCTAGGGAAGTACTGGTACATTTGAACCACTGGTGTTTTGGTTAGAGGCCTGACAAGTTACCCATTACGTTACCAGTGTTCCTTAAATAAATGTCTTTATGTGTCCTGGGCAAGGAGCTGCATTGCCAATCCAAAGGTATGAGGTTCCAAACCACTAGCTGTTTAGTTGAAGAAAGATGAGCATTCACATCTTGTATGATTTAGAGCCCCCGAAAACCCACTGGAAAGTCAGCTATGCGTTGGTTCTGAATTCAATAATCTTTACATGTGCAATTCAGTGATATTGTTAATTTTTACCATGTTGTGAAACCATCATCACTCTGTTTTTCCAAATCATTCCTCTAATAAAAGAATCTCAGTGTCCACCAAGCTAAAAACCTCAAACTCGAACCCACTGCCATCAATCTAGCTGATTCTGTCACATAATAACCCTGTAGAACAGAGTACAACTGCCCCATAGGGTTTTCAAAGCTGTAGATCTTTACTAAAAAATACTACCACACCTTTCTCCTACAGATTGCCTGGTGACGGAATCACTGACCTTTCAGTTATTAACAAAATATTTAACCATTGCACTACCAGGAATTCTAAGCTAAGACTTTCCTATCTCTCCTCCTTTTCACCCCAAGTAACTAGTAGTATATTTCTAGTTAAAATGTACCTATTTCATATAGTGTTACTGTTGGTAGGTACCTTCAAGTTGAATATGACTCATAGCGACACTATGAATGACAGATCTGAACTCTGTCCTAACCTACACCATCTTTATTATCCCCAACAAATTTGAGCCTATTGTCACCGACATTATATTAATCCATCTCATTGAAGGTCTTCCTCTCCTTCACTAATCCCCCACATTTCCAAGCATTATGTCCCTTTCTAAGGAATAGCATCTCTTAAAAACATGTCCAAAATTTGTGAGATGAAACTTTGCTATCCTTGCCTCCAAGGATCCTTCTGGAAGCACTTTCTTCAAGACATATGTTTGTTCTTTTGGCAGTTCCTGGGATACTCAGAATTCTTCTCCAACACCACAACTGAAAGGCATCCATTTGTCTCCTGTCCTCATTTATTGTTCTGTTCTTAGATGCATAGCAGGTGATTACAAAGACTGTCACTTGAAAAAGGTTCATCTTCATCTTTAAGAAGACATAATTGTTCTTCAGGCCTTTGACAGCAGATTTTCTCATTGCTGTATGTCTCCTGACTGTTGATACCAAGGGAGTTGATGGTGGATCCCAGGAAGAAAAAATCCTTGACAATTTCAATTTTTTTCTCCATCTATCACATTTTTCCCTATTGTCTTCTTGATGTTGAGAAATAATTAATATTGAAGGCTGCAGTCCTTAACCTTCTGCAGCAAACACTTCAAGTACTCCTCAGTTATAGGGAACAAGATTATGTCATCTTCATAATGTAGGCTGTTAATGAGTCTTCCTCCAGTCCTGATGTCACACTCTTCTTCATAAAGTCCATTGTGTATCTATACTACAATTTTAAAATCCATTCACTTGTTATTAGTCATTTAAATTATTTTAAAGGCCAGTATTCTGGCATTCCAAACAACACGTCTCTGGAACCTCTATGAACTTGGAGAAACAACGATAGTTACAGAAAGTCTTCAGGCCTTTTGTTCATAGGGTCGCTATGAGTGGTGCTAGATTTGATGGAAATCAACAATAACACAATATTCTGGCACTTACATTTTCATATAAGTGGAATCAAGTGATTTTTTTGTCCTTTTGTTACTGACTTATTCCACTCAACATACTGTTGTGGTTAATTCATCTCATATCTTGTATCAAAACATCATTCTTTTTACCAGTGACAGAGTGAGCCATTTCTTCTTTTGAAGCACTGGTTCTCGAGGAGCCATTGGAGAGAGAGGCAGGTATTTTATTCAGACATTTGCAGCCCTAGGATGAGTTGAAACGAGAAGGAGAGAACTGCATCATTTTTATCTTTCTATTTGTCCTCTTTATAAGATAAACCCCTTAAAGTGAAACTACATGTATGAAATAAATGAAGCTAACTGTATTTTGGTATCTCCAGAACCAAAAAGAAAATGAGGTCCAAAGCCAATTCTCAAAACTTTTGTTGACTGAGTGTTGTTTTGTTCTTAGAGAAACAAAAACCAAAAACAGATATGGTTTCTGCATCTGTGCAAAACCCCTAGCCACAAACAGAAATGGTGACTACCTCCTGACAGTGTGTGTATGTATATATATATATATATATAAAGATAAGCAGAAAAAAGCCAGAGACAAACAAACCAGATGGGAAATGGGAAATGTGTGCTGGTTCATAACCATGATAGTAATGGCATAAGTTTGTTTTTGGTGTAATGCTTTTAACACTATTATGTTTGTGAAGTGAAAATATGCCCGTATAAGTGTTATGTTCTTTTGTTTCATGATCAAGACTGTGAGAGAATAGAAAATAAAGAGAGGACCTGCTTCTTGCCTGATATTTGTTGTCACTGTTTCTAAATTGCCTCATCTGTGTTGGGTTGTTCAAAGCTGGGCCTCAGTACACCTAACCTCTCTTGCTGTCCTGGGCCCACCCTGTTGTTGATTGGCCAATTCCAGCCAACTGCACAGAGTTTCTCTGCCAGCCTGGGGCAATTTAATTTTTGGAATAGCAAGTTGCTTATAAATTTGGATTTCATTTTCTCCCAAATAGATAAAGAATGTGTGGTATAATTTATGAAAACAGACTGATGTCTTTTAAGAGGAAGTCAATTTTTTATCCATTTGAATTATGCAATATGTTGATAGTATATGATGATTCAGATATAGACTTAGGCACAGTACATCTAGAAGATTTTGTCATTTCTCATAGCTTTCTATTAACTCTTCTCTTTGCTTGGAGTTCCTTCTGTTCAGAGGCAAGTCTTGTCAATTCTAAGTCAACATTTTCATATGAATGTGAATTCTTTTAGGTCTTATTAAAATGATGGGTGGAGGGAGGAGTGGATAAAGAAAATGAGAAAGATTCAGTGTGAAAAACTATGCATACAGAGTTTATGAACTTTGTAAGTAAACCAGTATAAAATAAAAAAAAATTTAAAAAACCAAAACCATGAATTACTTGTTCACTTTCCCCAGAGGTTCTAATTTATTTAGTAGAGCTGGTGTGAAGTCTAGGAATCAGTCAATTCTCCTGCAGGTAGTCCACCAACACCTGCCCCTTGAAAAGCACTGCTCTAGGGTTGAGTAGCTAGGATGACAGGACAATCTCAACCAATGCCATGATTACACATTGTTCTTAACACTGAAGTTGGTTCAAAGTCACAAAACTAAACTCATGGCTGTAGATTTGATTCTGACTCAGAATCAATTTTTTTTGCTCCACCTTGTGCCATAGAGTACTCACAGGTATAAATCTTTAGGGAAGGCCTGTGGGTTTAAATCATTAACTTTTGGTTAGCTCTAAACAATTGCATGATCAAGGTCCCTAATGAATTGGGCAAGCTGAAGGAAAAGGAAGTGTTGCTAGGTTGTGTTTATGGGGTCTATTTGTAGAGATAATATGGGTCTGTGGGTTGGAAAAAAAAAGAAAGTTGGAAAGGGACCATAGTTGGGATTTAACTTTCTTGTTCTCTTTTCCCTGAGAAGCCTTGGGTACCAATGGCCAGAGCATGAATTCCTATTTTCTTGGGTTTACCTGATTCAATTCAGCTTGCCAAAGTTCAGCACTAAATTGTTTTCTTTAGTGGTAGAATTTGATTTTCAGCTTGTGAAAATATAATCAAGTTGCACGGCCCTTTGACTTGGGTCTTGCAGCAGCTTCTTTTCAGATCATACTAACTTGTCAGTGATAAGATTCAAGCTGTACCTGAAATTCTCAGGAAGAGTTCGTCATTACTGCTCTGAGAAGCAATCGTTTTCACACCCATTATTTCCAGCTTAATTTAAAAATGTTTGTTGCCGAGGTAAACGCCTTTGCTTATATTTGGTGGGCTTTTGTTGAGATCTGAGATTTCTGTGTGTACAGAATGATAATTCTAGTTTGGATAGACAGTTATTTTTATCCTATTCCTATATTGAAAACTAAATGGGAAATAAACCCATAATAAGTAATGGGAAACTGCACCACCTATGGCAACTTATTTCAGCATATAAATTTGTTTCCTTTTACCTTCAACATAAAAATCCTTTGTAAGCCTCCCTTGGTAGTATCCAAAATTGCATGTCTGATCTTTTATGTGCCAATCGCTCCTGAAAATACCCCTGCAATTTCAATGCTATCTAGAGCAGTTACTGTCCATATTCTGTGGAAAGGTCTAATAGAGGAAGAGGAATAAATATTATGGCAATTATTACTATGAGCTTTTATTCTAAGTGGCATAGCCCAAGATTTCTATAGAGATACAAGTATCTCAAACTGTATTTTTTTTATGGTAACATATAAACTGGGCAATAATAGCATATCAATAAACTTCAATTACACTCAAGAAAATACTAAAAGTGAACCTCTAGTGATGCTCAATAAAGTCTACGGGTGCATTAGAATTATATAGAGCAAGTGACATCCATCTGGTATTTTTCAGTGACTTCTAGTCAATTACTACATTTCATCATGTGTAATCCTCTTTTATCTCCAGTTCCTGCTGGTGCGGTAATTCTCACTCTGCTACATCTGTGGCTTGACTGTGAATTTTTATCGCTTATGAGTAAGTGTGTCCTCTCCCACCCTCGGATAGTGTGGAACTGTATCTGTTGAAGAAGATTTAATTGCAAACCATTCTAGAATATGGCTTTTAAAACACATACAAATAAATATGTGAAGTGATTTTCAACATAGTAAAAAGTGAACATGCTTTGAAGAAAAGGTTTGCATGTCAGTTAAAGAATGAGTTCAATAGATCTTTCAACCTGAAAGCTTGCAGTGCTATTTTCAATGGATAGAAAGTAAACAAAAGAAGATAAACAAAGGTAGCAAATTCAATCGCGTCCAAGGGTGATTATTTGGAAAAAAGATTTTTGTGTACATGCTTTATGTGTATATACATGTATATGTGTATGTGTTTTATATATATATGGATATATAAACATTTGTGTAAGTATATATATGCATGTTAGGATGTATAAATGTTATGTATAACCAAAATAATAAAATATATATGCTGTACATTCTTAGTATTATAAAATACACAAATAGATTTAAAAAATATGAAAAAAATATATATTATATAAAGTTGGTTATATATTTTTAAACTAATAAGCAGTAAAACTGAAGATTTATTTTACTAAAATAGGAAGAAATGAATGGTAAATTGTCAGGCAGATATAATCTATATTATCATTATGATCCATCTTCTCTATTTTTGTTGGATATTAGTACTTTCAATCCCTCAAAGTATTTGTTCAGTAGAGAGCTCTGATGGCCTAGTGGTAAGAAGCTGCAATGCAATCCTGAAGGCACATAGTTTAAATTAACCAGCTGCTCTGCAGAGGAGGATAGGCAATCTCCTTCTATGCCATTAACTACTTCTGAAAACCTGCTGGAGGGTCAGCTATGGGTCAGTTCTGACTTGCTGGTCCACAACAACAACAACCATCTTTACACTCTTCACTTTCTACCAAATTTATTTTTAATTCAACCATGAGAACATTAATTTAGTCATTCATGCAGCCAGGCAGGATGGGAGGCAGAACAGAGGGAGGTGAGATTTGAGAAGGTTGATTTCCACCACCTCTTGTCTTCTTGCCTCATGATATGAAGCTCGTCCTTTAATGTACAGACAGTGAAGCACCCTTGGTTTTGATTTTCTTTTACTTACTAAACATCTATAAATAATAAAAAAGAACTTATAAGTGAAATATTTTAATTTTAAAATGAATTTCTAATAAAAAATATTTTCAACTACTAAATGATTCTCTTTAGCACTTTGGAGAGGTCCCAGACAGCAGAGTTTTCCAATGCAATTCGTCTTTTGATTATCTGACTGCTGTTGCCAAAAGCGTTGATGGTGGAAACTGAACAAGCTGTAATTGTTAACAAACTCAATCTCTTCTCCATCTATCACAGTGCTGCCTTTTTGCCCAGTGGTGAGAAGATTTGTCTTCTTGATGTTAAGCTTCAATCCATATTGAAGACTACAGTCCTTAACCTTCTGCAGCAAACAGTTCATTCAGGTCCTCCTCAATTTTGGCAAGTAAGGTGGTGTCATCTGTATAATGCAGGTTGTCAATGAGTCATCCTCACTCCTGATGCCACCACTTTCTTGATGCCTAATCCAAGCCACAGTCTTCACAATTACTTGCTATGCATCAGATTGCTGGACAATGACAAAGGATAATAGAAGAAAAATTTATGTTGTTGAGTTGTGGTGCTGGAAAAGAGTGTTGAAATGCCAAGAGAACAAGTAGCTCTGTCTTGGCAAGAGTGGAACCAAGTTTCTCCTTGGAGGCAAGGATTTTGAAGCTCTATCTCACATACTTTGGGCATGTGGCCAGGAGGGACTAGTCCTTGGAGAAGGACATCATGCTTAGAGGGATAGAGGGACAGTACAAGAGAGGAAGGAAAACCCTGGTGAGACTATTGACACCATAGCTGGGATAATGAAGGTAGATATGTAGGAGTCAGTGAGATTGGCTCAGGATAGGGCAGGGTTAAGGGCTGTTGTACATAGGGTTGCTATGAGTCACAGGTGACTTGATGACACATAACGACAACAACAAATGATGCTAGGTGCTTAAAGGACCAGGTGCCAAACTATGCATTATTGGAAGCTTCAATTCCAAGAAAAGTTAAAAATCTGGCAGCCAAAATTCCAAAAATTATGGAAATAGAAGAATTTGTTTTAGTTCCACTGAATGAGCTGAGTGAGGCTGCATCACAGGGCATTTGAGTTGAGATTTCTTGGGTGCTCTTCCCTGATCCTGGCAAAGGTTGCAAGCCCTGAATTAGGAGTATCTGCTAAATTTTCCACAGTCCTGGCTCTGACTGCCACCACCTGGGCCTCTAGCTTTTCTGAAAGCAGTTAGATTTCCCCGATGCCTCATGGTGTTCATACCCTCAGGCTCTCCCTGTGCTTCCCCTGCCAAGACCTGAGCGAGAGAGTGATGTAACTACCTTTTGTCTCAGGACAAGCTGATTGCTAAAGTAAACAACTCTAAAGTCTCTGTCTTAGCATATGAAAGGTTCAATTTCTGCTCCAGTCACACCTCAATGCAAATTGTGGGAAGGACTCGGTTCCACACAGAAATTCAGGGGTCCATGCTTCATAAACATATACAGTCTGCCATATCCCAGGCCCATGGGATTCTTCACTGTTTCATTTGTTCTCACTTGACTGGCATATGAAGGAAAAAGCATCATGGAGAATTTCCAGAGGGATTTTGTGGGCCAGAACTGGAAGTGGCAAACATTACTTTCACTGATGCAATAGACTTTTTCACAAACCCAGACACAGCAATACCAAGCTCCAGACTAGAATAATATACAATATAATAAGTAGATCAACACATATGTATCATCACTTTGACATATAACAATAAATAAAACAAATTCATGAGTAGAGTCTGACTCATAGTAATCCTCTCTTAGGTTTTTGAGACTGTAAATCCTTATGGAAGGAGACTGTGCACAGAGCCATTGACAGATGCAACCTGACTGAGAGTTGAGGACTTTTGGGTTAGTAGAGTGACTCACTATAGGCTATGCCAATAGAACTACCATATATAAATATGAAAAAAGGATATTCATTGCAAATTATGTATTATTATTTTTCTGTTATATAAATAGCTGAAAGCAGGGAGTACCAGAGGAATGTCTATCTGTGCTTCATTGGTTATGTAAAGGCATTTGACTGTGTGGATCATAACAAACTGTGGCTGACTCTGAGAAGAATGGGAATCCCAGAACACTTGATCGTGCTAATGCGAAACCTATA
>NW_006399753.1:38532763-38534888 GCF_000299155.1 Elephantulus edwardii
GACAGCACAGGAGGGGAATGCCCTCTATGAGGTGGATTGATTCAGTGACTGGGGTAATTGGGATGGGTGTATCAGAGACAGTGCAATTGGCACAGGACAGAGCAGAGTTTAGGGTTGCTGTACATAGGGTTGCTATGAGTTGCAAGCAACTTGAGAGCACATAACAACAACAACAAAAAATAGTTATTTGATAAAAACCATCATGTCTTGTTAAGAGCATAATTTTTAGAAATAAATAGCAGTAAGATTAAGGGCAAAATAAAATGATGCATGAGACATCAGTAGAAGATGGAAGGAATACAAAGAGTCACTGTATCAAATTAACTAGTCAACACTGAATAATTTCAGGACATAGAATATGATCAAGAGTCAGTGGTCCTAAGGGAAGAAGACTTAGTTGCAGTGAATTATTGGGAGAAAAAATAAGGACCCAGGAAATTTTGGAGTACAAACTGAGTTATTTCATCAAACAAATGCAGCATGGACATGCTCCCTATTTTATGCCAAAAAAATTTAGAAGACATCTCTTGGACATCTGGGAGAGATCCATATTTTTTCCCATTCTAAAAAAAAGGTGACCCCAAAAATGGATTAAACAAGAGAATGCATAAATTATTGAACAATATCTTTAATATCATGTACAAGTAAAATCTTCCCAAAGATTGTTAAAAAAATAGTTGAAACAGCACATTGACAAGAACAGCCAGAAATTCAAGACGTATTTAGAAGAGCCTTGAAAAGAGTAGTATCATTGCTGATGTAAGATGTGTTTTGTCTGAAAGCTTCGATAACCAGAGAGATATTTACTTGTATTTTATTGACTATGTGAAGGCACATTATGAATAACATTGAGAAGAATAAAATTTCCAGAACATTTTGTTGGGCTCATGCAAAGCTTGTGTACAGACCAAGAAGTAATAGTTTGAAAAGAATAAGAAGATACTTAGCAGGAAATCAGTAAAGATGTGCATTGAAGTTGTATCTTTTCTTCATACCTATTCAATCTGAGCAAATAATTTGAGAAACTAGCCTATATATACGATGAAGAATGTGGCATCAGAATTTAAGGAAGTCTTATGACACAACTTTTCTTGTGAAAAATATGTTTATTAGAAAAGATTGACAAAAAAAGATTGAACATTACATATTTCAATGTGAATTACACTACAACATCAAGAAAGCAAAAATTGTATAACTGGACCAATAGATAACATCATGATAGATGAAGAAAAGATTAAAATTCTTAAGAATTTAATTTTACATGGATTCACAATCAACTCTCCTTTTAGCAACAATAAAGAAATAAAAAGACATTTTGGGGGAAAAGGCATTGGCGGGGGGTGGAGGGGGAAGGCATTGGGGAAGTCTACTGTCAAGTGCCTCTCCAAAATGCTAAAGAGCAGTAATAATAAGTTTAGGAAAAAAGGTATCCCTGACCCAAACCATGGTATTTTCAATTGCTCCATATGCTTGCACGATAAGTAAGGAAGACGAAGAAGAATGGATATGTTGGTAAAGAGTATTTACTACATCATGGAGTGCTAAAATGTTGATCATATCTTAGAGGGAGTACCACCATTATATGTTATTAATCAGTTTGGGAGAAACAACATATGAATTTCTGTTTTGTTTTCCTCCCTTTTTAGTCTAGATGTACTTCTTTTTTGTTGTGGGGTTTCTTTTTAAAGATTTTATTGTAATAATTTTAATGAACATTTACAGAGATTTTGAATTTCCATTCATTCATTGTTGCACTTTTCTTCCTGCCCAGCCCTCCCCCCGCCCCCAAGTTCGCTCCTCTCTTCGCAAAGCAAAAGAAAAATGCTTTCTTTGGTATACAATTCCCCCACACCCCTCCCACCGCCCCAAGTACATTCCACTATGCAATCTTAATTGTGAACTCTTGTGATAACTATAATACCCTATCGTATATCACAAGAAATCTGGAGAACGACCACTTGGCCAACTGACTGGAAGAGATCGATATTTGTTCCTATTCCAAAGAAAGGCGACCCAACCGAATGTGGAAATTACAGAACAATTTCACTGATTTCACATGCAAGCAAGATTTTACTGAAGATTATCCAAAAACGACTGGAACAGCACATCAACAGAGAACTACCAG
>NW_006399753.1:38536789-38542781 GCF_000299155.1 Elephantulus edwardii
TCTTTAGATCAAAATTCACTTGTCTAAGCCATTGCATTGACCAAAATAAAAATAAAATAGAAAAGGGACCAAATCATTTTTTAAGGTTTAAAAATTCCAAAACCCTCCAACTTATACAACAGGAAGACACATCATATCAAGGGTTTCTGGAAAGGTGAGGACTGTGTCAGCCGACCCAGAGGATATAACAATCTGCTCACTGCAATGGTCCCGGGTCTGTTAGTTCAAGAAAATACAAATGGATACCACATACACATGGATATGATGTTTGCTGGTTAGGTTACTGATAAAATAAATCTCAGACAAATTATGTAAAGAGATACAATTGTGAAACTTTCAAAAAAAATGTATATAGTGTCATTTTAATTGAGAGAAAAATGAAACTAAGAATGTGTTTCACTGCCAGAAGAGAAAGCAGTGGATCAAGTGGGCCTGAGGTGGGTGGTGGTTTCTTTAGTGGAGTCCTGATTTTAATTCTTGGCCAATGTAGCCCATGCTCAGCCACCATTTCTCTGACAGTGGAGGTTTGTATGTTGCTATGATGCTGAATAAGTTTCAATAGAACTTGCAGGCTAAGATATTCTAGGAAAATAGACCTGATGATTTACTTTTGAATCAGCTTCTGAATACTGTATGGATATCAATGGCTCTATCTGCAATTTTTTCCTCTGTACATGGGGTCACCATGAATGATCATTAACTGGAGCCAATATAATGTCATCTAACAAATGGACACAGCTTAGAATGCAATGTACTTATATTTATGTAAATTCAGAAAGCTCATGAAGTGTTTCTGCATATTCTGAGTATACTGAAAAGTGGCTAAAATTTCATCAGGAAGGTCTCAACATCTACAATATAAGTTACATCTCTTCCTAGCAGTACATACTTTTATTTTGTAAGAAGTTGAAGAGCTAACTGGAATTTGCTAGAATCTACATTTACACTTTCTCTTGAACATGTAGATATAATAAGAAAATACACTTTACATTTGGCCTAGATAAACATATAGTTTTGTGTTTTATTTGCTATTGTGGAAATTATCACAGAAATCAAGAACACAATTGAATTGGCATTTTAGAAATCAAAGTATCTAAGAGCTAGTGGGCAGATTTTCTGTTTGGTATTGGAAATGCTGCACAGAGTAAAAGAGATATGAGATCTACACTAAAGGAGCTCAGAGTCTGACCAAGAAGAAGGATACTAAAGGAAATGATTGGCTCCATTTCAGTGAGTACTTAAAATTCACAAGTACCGCTGTCGAGTGAGAACAGATTCATAACCGAGCCTCCAGCAGGTTTTATGAGGCTGTAAGGCACATAGACAAATGCTCATCTTTCTCCCAAGGGATGACTAACTGGTGGATTCGAAATGCCAGAGAGATCCCAGCTTTGAGTTAACAGTGTAACTCTCTATAGACTATGCCATTTGAGCTCCTGATAGGGTGCTTTCTGTGACCACGGTGATCTAATTTAGGTTGTTCTTGTTAAGTGCTATTGAGTCTACAGTGAATCCTAGTGATCCTATAAACAGATCTGAACCTTTCCCTATCCTGTGCTATTCTCATCGTTTGATATTGGGCCCTTTGATGTTGTTTCTATGTCCGTCCATCTTGTAAGGGTCTTTTTTTGTTGTTTTGCTGACCTCTCTAAGCATCATGTCTTTTTAAAAGGACTGGCACTTCCGAATAATAGGCACAAAATACATGAAACAAAATTTTGCCATCATTGCCTCTAAGGAGCATCCTGGTTACACTTTCCCCAAGACATTATTTCTTAATTCTTAGACTTGTTTTTGTTATATACCATCAGGTGGGAACCAATTCACAGTGAATCCTACTGGATTTTCAGAGGCAGTTAATATCTCAGGAGAAGATTGTCCACATTTCTCCCACAGAGCAGTTGCTCGATTTGAACCGCATATCTTTGTATTGGCAGCATGAATTTTTACCACTAAGTCACCAGTCAACATGCTTTGCACCAGCAGTCAGGATATCAAAAGACAAATTGCATAAGGAAACTGTGCTGTCAGGGATCTATCCAGAATGCTAAAGAGCAATGATGTTAGTCTAGAGACTAAGGTGTACCTGGTCCAGGCTATGGTCTTTGCAATCATCTGTTATGCATCAGAGATCTGGACAATAACCAAAGAGGACAGAAGGAGTGATCTCTTTGAGTTGTGGTGCTGGAGAAAAGTATTGAACCTACCATGGCCTGCCAGGAGAACTGACAGTTCTGTCCTGGAGAGGGTAAAGCCAAGCTCTTTCTTTCAGGCAAGGATTTTGAAGCTCTATCTCACATACTTTGGGTATGTTGCCAAGAGGAACTGGTTCTTGGAGAATAACATCATGCTTGGAAGGGTTGGAGGGACAGTGCAGGAGAGGAAGACCTTGGATGAGATAGATTCATACAGTAACTGGGGTAATGAGGGTAGGTGTTGTCACAGACAATGAGATTGTCTCAGGATAGAGCAGATTCCAGAGCTATTGTTCATAGGGTTGTTATGAGTTGTGGTTGAATCAACAGCACTTAGTAACAACAAGCCACCAGAGCGCACTTGTTCTTAGACTAGCGAATTCAAAACAAGGTTGAAAAGGTAGCATTTAAATGGAACATGAGGACCAATAAAGAGTCACTAGGGATATAGTGTTTTAAGCAGAGCACTAAGGAAGCAATAAAGCACTTCCTTCCACACTGAGAAGTTTCTCTAGAGTTTGAAAGTTTATTTGTTTTGAAATAGACTTCCAATTTTAGAACAGTCCTGGATTTGCTAGAAAACTTGCAAAGATGATAGAGTTCCTGTAGGTGATTGGTTGCTTTTAGGTTCTATCAAGTTGATTTTTTATTCATACGGACCCAACATGACAGAACAGAATGACCCTGTAGGGTTTTCTAGACTTTATTCATTATGATTATAAATAAGAAATAGCTGCAAATATCCACTAGTAATTGGAACATGAAATGTATGATGTGTGAATCTAGAAAAACTGGAAATCATAAAAAATTAAATGGAACACATAAAAGTTGAGGTATTAGTGAACTGAAATAGACTGGCATTAGTCATTTTTCAACAGAACATTATATGGTCTATTTTTCTGGTAATGAAATATTGAAGGACAATATAACATTTATGATAAAAAAGAACATTTTATGGTCTATGTCATTAGTCATACAACTAAAAAAAAACCCCAAGTAATATGACTATAGTTAAAATTTACACACCAACCACTAATGTCAAAGGTGAAGAAACAAGATTTTTACATACTTCAGCAATCTGAATTTGTTGAAACATTAAAAAAGGTGCACTAATAATTATTGGATTGCGAAAGTTGGAAACAAAGAAGAAAGATAATATGACTTTAGTGATTCACAAGACCAATGACATATTTATTGAAAATAACTTATTTTCCATAGCATAAATGAGGCTTATACATATGAACCTCAATGGATAAAATACCCAGAAATGAAATCTGCTACATCTGTGTGAACAATGAAGATATTCAATATCATCAGTTAGAACAAGGTCAGCTGCTGACTGTAGAACGGATCATCAATTGCTTACATAGAAATTGAAGTTAAAGAAAATTAAAACAATTATAAAAGTAAGCGCCAAAGTGTAACTTTGAGTATGTCTCATTTAAAGTTAGAGACCATCTCAAGAAAATATTTGCTACAATGAACATTAATGATTGAAGATTACTTGATGTGGGAGATGCCAGAGAATATCTTATATCAAGAAAACAAAAAGATCAATAAAAAAGAAAAGAAAGAAAATACAAAATGAATATTAGAAACAGACTCTGAAATTTGTACCAGAATGTACAAATAATGATGTCAAAGGATGGAACAGAAGATTTCAAAGGGTGACTTGAGAAGAAAAAGTAGTGCTCTAGCTAATTCTGAAAACTCTCCACTCCAGCTCTGTATTCAGTTATTTCTCCAAGAAGCCATAGATTATTTTTTGAACAATAGTATTAGAAGCAAAGATAATATTAATACTAGGCATGCTGGTTGCTACTGGGAAATTATTGCTTCTAGGCCTTCTCAGTGTATCGATTTGGGAGGTATATATTTGTTTTATGTATATTAAAGCAGATATATATGCTGTTTTAGAAATCTTGTGCTACTATAATATAAATACAAGTAGATGGTTTTAACAAACACAATTTCACTTACTCAGTTTATGAGGCTAGAAGTCCCAATTAAGAGCACCCAACTTTGAGGGAAGACATTGACATCTCAATGTCAAGAAAACAAAAATCCTTACCACAGGTATAGGCAACATGATGATAGATGGAGAAAAGATTGAAACTGTCAACAACTCATCTTACTCAGATCCACAACCAGTACATTTGGTACTAGCAGTCAGAAAATCAGGAGACATATTGCACTGGAAAAGTCTGCAGTCACGGACCTCTCCAAATTATTGAGGAGCAATGATGTTAGTTTTAGGACAAAGGCATGATCCAGCATGGTCTTTCTATCACTTGCTATGCTGCTGAGTTGGGCAGTGCGTAAAGATGACAGATAAAGAAGGGATGCATTTGAACTGTAGTGTTAGAGAAGAGCACTGAATATGTTCTTTTGGGCTGCCAAAAGAACAAGCAAGTATGTCTTGGAATAGGGGCAGCCAGAGTGGTCCTTTGAGACAAAGATGATAAAACTTCATTGCACATACTTTGGGAGAGGCTATTCATTGGAGAGAGACATTGTGCTTGGCACATTGGAGGATGGTTGGGAAGTTGGAGGGAGAGAGAAAGAAAGAAAGACCTTCAACTAGGTGACTTGACACTGTGACTACAGCAATGGGCTCAAGTGTGTTAGAGATTGTGAAGATGGCACAAGATAGGACAGGGTTCAGGTCTAATGTTCATAGGGTTTCTATAAGTTGTACTCAACTGCACAGCACCTAGCAACAACTCTAAGGGAAGGCCTTCTTGGTTTGCATCTCTGATTCTAGAATGTTCTCAGTGCAGGGCCCCTGAATTCAAAGAATAAAAATTGCTCCTGGCTTTTTCTTGGGGGATAGTAGATCTTGCTATCTCTGTTTTCACTTTTATTTCTCAAAACATTGAATCAAATTACAATCTAACTCAATAGATTTACACTGCTGCCTCGTTAACAACTGCCAATAATCCTGCCTCATTAGCATCATGGAGGCTCAGATTTATAACATAGACAATAATTGTTATTACTGTTGATAGTCTTCCTCTCTTTCACTGACACTCCACATTTCCAAGCATGAGTCCCCTTTCCAAGGAATAGCCTCTCCTAGCAACATGATTAAAATATGTGAGACAAAGCTTTGCAACTTTACTATTAGATCAAATTGGAGCACAATATATCATACTGCGAACCATGGCCTCACCTTGCCAAGTAGACATGCTTTTATGGGGATACTATTTAATCCATAACATATGCACATTTGTAATTATTTCTATCTGTCCAGCTGTGTCTCTGTCAATTCAAATTTAAGTTCTTGTTTTTATCTGACACAACAATTCTCTACCTCATGAATTATTTTAGCCTTACCTCTCTATAACCACCCTCTCCAGCAAAAAGAGAATTCTCATTATCTGCTGTACATTTACTTACTTGTTTAATCTCAGTCTACATATAAAAAAATTAAAATTATAAAAATAAATATAAAAAGAAAAGAAATTCTTTAGTCTTTCATTTTACTACTCAAAACACCATTTTCAAAAGTTAACTTTTTCTCCCTACCCTTTCAGTGAGTTTGTTTCATATATTTGTAATATGGTTATATTTTGGTTTTAGAGTCTGTTTTCTATCCTAGGATACCCAACCTAGCAATTATTTTTTTTCCATTCTAAAATTCACAGTATGTTTGGTTTTTAATTTTTAAATTTGTTTTTGTACAGTTAACCATATATATAAGTTGTTGTTGTTGTTATGTGCCGTCAAGTCGTTTCCGACTCATAGCGACCCTATGCACAACAGCCCTAAACCCTGCTCTATCCTGCGCCAACTGC
>NW_006399753.1:38543841-38591379 GCF_000299155.1 Elephantulus edwardii
AGTTCTCTGCTGATGTGCTGTTCTAATCGTTTTTGGATGATCTTCAGTAGAATCTTGCTTGCATGTGAAATAATTAATTATTAATTATATGAAACACAGCATATATATAGAACTTGATCTATATATATGTTGTGTTTCATATAATTAATTACTATTGATCAATGCCTTTTAGTGTCTCAGTCTCATCAAATCCTCCTTGCACTTTACCTGTTCCTTAACTTTCCCCACCCAATAATCTCTTCTTCCTTAATGTTTTTCTGTCCTAGTTCTCCACTTTCTCTCCTCTTTTGAAAAGTTATACATATCCTGTTCCTATTGTCTAATTGCATAAGTCATATTGTCTTTTAGTCAATTCTTCCCATGCTGATACCTCCTTAACCTGATTCTTTTCAGTGTTCATTTTCTGTACTCTTAGATAATTTGATAGATTAGATAGATAGATAGATAGATAGATAGATAGATAGATAGATAGATTTTATTTTTTGTTTTTTTTTTTGTGGGCCTTTTGGATACAAATGGGAATTTATTTGCCAGGAAGGATGATTGCATCATACTTCTGCTGGAACCAGTATGTGTCCTTTTCTTTGCTGATTCTGTGTTTGGCCCCAAGGTAGCCTGTTCTGTGCTTCTTGTCTGCTATCCTGAAACCTGGCCTACCCAACACCACAGGCTGTAGATACCAATGCTGGGGTCATATTTGGCCCAGATCAATGTGCTAATAAAGAGGGTGAGGTCCTAGGAGTTGTACTTCCTTACTAGTACTTGGTGGTGTTTGGTTTTGAGATTTTAGTAATTCAAATAGATGTGCAATGGGAACTTTATATTTTTAGTAATTAGTATATTCTGGTGGCCTGGTGGTAAGTAGTTGTGCTACCAACCCCAGAACAGATGACTGAATCCACCAATTGCTCCACAAGTGAAAGATAGGAAGTTTACTCCTGCATGATTACAGTCTCTGAAAACTCACTGGAGATTCAGCTAGCAGTTGGTTCTGACATTATATAATAGCAACAACAACACCACATTCTCAGTGACTATCATTGGATAAGCACCTGTTAAATCATTGCATCAGTGAATGACTAAATAGAGATGAGCTTTCCTATTGATTTCTCAGAAATTTTTTGGTCATTGATGTACATGCATTTGGACAAGGATTAAATCTGTAATTATTGTTGAGTGCCATCAAGTCAATTGTGCTAATAACTCAGAGGCACACAGTTCGAATCTACCAGCTGCTCCATGGGAGCAAGATAGGAACTGTCCTCCCACGTGGTTTACTGCCTCTGCAAAACCACTAAAAAGTCAGCTATGAGTTGGTTCTGAGTTGATGGTAGACATCAATATCAGAGTCTAACTAGAAAAGAATGAAGCACTGCCTGATTCTATGTCATCTTCACAATCTCTGCTATGCTTACACCATTGTTGTAGCGTAGGTGCCAATTAATCTCATTGTAGCTCTTCTATTTCACAGACATTTAGATAGGGATTTAGAAACCAAATGTCTATCTACATAATGAGACCAATTGAACATAAAAGCAATAGGGAGTATAGAAAATGGTGGCAGTTCAGAGATCTCAAGGGTCAGACCTGGTATTATACAAGTTTCCAATTTTTAAAGATGAGTCATAAAAAGTAATTTCTAGAAAAACATCCCAACTTGTAAGTATATTAGCAATCACTTAAAATTTTTACAACACTGCAAGGGATAAATAGGAAATGCTAGATTTGAACAGACTTTAGTCATTAATTAAAAATACTTTGTAATTACTGGATTTGCTGTGTCAGAATTTAGATCTGAGGAGGAAATGCAAATAAATATATTCAAAGTATTAGAAAGGAAGCTATAGAACATGTCTCTATGTTCAGTTTAAAAATGTAAATTAGAGAATAGTATTTGATTACTTAGACCTTTGTGGTGGAACATTGACTTAGGAAATCACCTAGACTAATCGATTTCATCTTGGAATATGGATATTTAATTTAGGTCCCTACTTTTCAGAGAGTTGGGGTTCTTTTTCTTTCTCTAAAATGAACACCAGAGTTGGGGGAAGAGGTTTTGTAGAGATGAAAAAATCATGCCAGTCAGAATGCTAGCTATAACTCTTCATCGTCTTCTCCCTCCCTCTACCTCTACTGATGTACAAAATGTGTTCATAATTTATGGAGAGAGAAGAAATTACATTTCACATGTGACAATCTGGTAAATATTTATGAAATTTCTGCAGCTTAATAAGAGAGCATGAAAATAACTCAACTCCTGATTGTATATTAGCAATTACTATAATCCTCTGAGGAAGATAAGCAACCTATAGTCCTAAACATGGTTTCTTTTTTTCTCCTCAGAAATATTTCTGTTAAATTGCCTCTTCTTTCTGACATGCTTGACTCCCTTCTGTTTCATTACTGTTGTAATAAACCCCTATGTTGTATTTCAACAGAACCAACACCCCTCTCTAAGTGTGTGATACTCACTAAGATGATTTCTGTATCCTGTGTGGAATGGACAACAAGCAAGAAAAATATCCCCTTTCTAATTTTAATTAGAATTAGAAGGCTCCACGGGCTGGCTAACTCAGTTAGAGAGAGCACCCTGCAGAGACCATGTTCTGACCCTCCCATGGGCCAGTTAATTTTGTTTAGTTCAGTAGCCACAGCTTGTGTTTCTGGCTCTGCCCAGTCATCTGGAGAACATGTTTTGTTAATCATTAAGGAAACTGAATAACTGCATTGCCATTTCTAGAATAAAAAACAAGTTCAAGTGCAAACAAGCCCTGCTGGTGTTTGTGGTCAGAAGCATTATCTTGATATCTAAAAAAGAGAACTATCTAGAAATGATCCCAGTATGCATGTATGTTTGTCTTTAGATTCTCAGCTTTCTTATCAGTGGGACATGAGTTAGGATTTAATGACATAGGATCTGGGAAAACTCTTAAAATACAAAGAGCTACACAGATTTAAAACTGTAAAATTATCTATGCATCAGAAAGCTGGACAATGACTAGGGATAAAAGAAGGAGAATTGATGCCTTGAATTGAGTTGTGGTGCTGGAGAAGAGTATTGAATATACCATGGACTGCTAAAAGAGAAAATAGGTTGGTCCTGGACAAGATGAAACCAGATTACTTCTTGGAGACAAGGATTCTGAAGCTCTATCTGACCTACATTGGGCAGGTTGCAAGGAGGAACCAGTGCTTGGAAAGGGACATTATACTTGGAAGGATGGAGGGAGAGCACAAGAGAGGAAAACCCTAGATGAGATGGATTGACTTTAGTGACTGTGGAAATGGGGGTGAGTGTGTCGGGGACGATGAGGTTGGATTAGGATAGACCAGGGTTCAGAGCTTCTATACATAGGATCTCTATGAGTTGTAAGTGAATTAACAGCCCTTAACAACAACAACAACAACAATAACAACAATATATATGCTGCTTCTGCATGGAAAATAATTTCTAGTCATACTAACATCTTCAAGTGGAAAAGGCTACATTCTACTTGTATAGAGAAGAAAGAAAATATACTCTATTTTTGTCTGCTCTATGTTAAGTGCTACAGAAAGAGAAATGAGTCATTAATTATTTAAGTGTAGAATTCCTACTTCCTATGGTGGCCTAGCTGCAATCCAACTGAAGGCCAGCAGTTCAATTCCACTAGCTGTTCTGTGGAAGAAGGATGATCAGTCTCCTCCCATGCAATTAACTGCTTCTGAAAACTCACAGAGTGTCAACTGTAGGTTGGTTCCTACTTGATGGTACACAATAACAACATGCTGGAGACCAAGGTTCAATTCCCAGACAATGTCCTTCATGTGCAGCTACCACCTCTCTGTCATTAGTGGATTAAATGTTATTATAGTGCTTAATAAGGGAGCACTGGTGGCTTAGTTGCAAGAAGCTTCACTGCAATCCAGAAGGCACATGGTTGGAATCCACCACCTGTTCCGTGCAAGAAGGATGGGCAGTCTCCTCCAGTGTGATTAACAGCCTCTGAAAACCCACTGGAGGCTCAGCTATAAGTTGGTTCTGACTCTGCTGCATGCAACAACAACAACACTGTGCTTACTAAGTTTCAATTGAGCTTACTTAGTTCAGTTGAACTAAGGAGAAGGGTTTGGTATATGGTTTCTAAATATTAGCCAATGAAAACCCTATGAAAATTTGAAAATCTTTTCTGCATTTTCTCCCTTTTGATCAGGTCTTAAGTACTATCATCATGCTGCTGCTGCTCTTGTTAACTGCCTCTGAGCCATCCGTCAACTCATCACAGTCCTCTGTATAATGGAACATTACAGTATCTTGTCCTTTACCAATCTTATAATCTAGTTGCTATTGTAATCCATATAGATTTCATTGGCTGATTTTCAGAAGTAGACTACCATGCCTTTCTTCCTAGCCTGTCTTATTCTGGAAGCTCTGCTGGAGTATATTTAGCGTTATAGTAATATACAAGCTCCCACTGACAGATAGGTGGTTGCTACACAAGAGGTTCACTGGCTGGGAGTCAACATTGTCCTCTGGTATAGAAGGGGAGAATTCTACCACAGAGCCATAAGTGATTTCCATCAGTATACTAAAACCCTTGAACATTTCATTGTAATACTACAGTGAAATGGGCAAGGACCTGGAGTCAGAAAACCAAAAGGGTCAAACTCGCTCAGCATTTCTTAAGCTCAAGGAACTGAAGAACAAATTCAAACCTCGAGTTGCTATAATCAAGGATGCTTTAGGCAGAGTATTAAATGATCCAGGAGGTATCAAAAGAAGATGGAAAGAATATACTGAGTCATTGTATCGAAAGGAATTAGCAGACACAGAGGAATTTAATGAAACAACATATGAGCAAGAGCCTATGGTGATGAAGGAAGAAGTTAAAGCTGCTTTGAAGGAAATAGCAAAAAAATAAAGTCTCAGGGATAGATGGTATACCAATTGACATATTTCAACTAACAGATGCTGCTCTGGATGTGCTCACCAAGTTGTGTCAAGAAATGTGGAGAACAACCACTTGGCCAACTGACTGGAAGAGATCTGTATTTGTTCCCATTCCAAAGAAAGGTGACCCAACAGAGTGTGGAAACTATAGAACAATATCATTGATTTCACATGCAAGCAAGATTCTGCTGGAGATTATCCAAAAACGACTGGAACAGCACATCAGCAGAGAACTGCCAGAAGTCCAGGCTGGGTTTAGAAGGGGTTGTGGTACTAGGGATATTGTAGCTAATGTTAGATGGATCTTGGCTGAAAGTAGGTAATGCCAGAGGAATGTCTATCTGTGCTTCATTGATTATGCAAAAGCATTTGACTGCGTGGACCATAACAAACTGTGGCTGACTCTGAGAAGAATGGGAATCACAGAACACTTGATTGTGCTAATGTGAAACTTATACTTGAACCAAGAGGCAGTCATCAGAACAGAGCAAGGAAACACTGCATGGTCAAAATTAAGAAGGGCGTTTGCCAGGGATGTGTCCTATCTCCATATCTTTTCAACCTGTATGCAGAAGAGATCATCCGGGAGGCTGGGCTCTATGAGGAGAAATGCGGCATCAGGATCGGTGGAAGATCTATCAACAATTTGTGTTATGCAGATGACACAATCCTGCTTGCTGAAACTGAGGAGGACCTGAAGCACTTGCTACAGAGGGTCAAGGACTGCAGCCTTCAATATGGATCGAGGCTCAATGTCAAGAAGGCAAAGATTCTCACCGCTGGACCAATTTGCAGCATCAGGATGGATGGTGAAGAGATTGAGATTGTTCACAGGTTTAGTCTGCTTGGCTCCACAATCAACAACACTCTTGGCACCAGTAGTCAGGAAATTAAAAGACGTATTGCGATGGGAATGTCTGCTGCTAGGGACCTCTCCAAAGTCCTGAAGAGCAACGGTGTGTCTCTGGAGATTAAGGGGCGTCTAGTACAGGCCATGGTCTTTGAAATCACTTGTTATGTGTCAGAGAGCTGGACAATAACCAGGGAAGATAGAAGGAGAATTGATGCTTTTAAGCTTTGGTGTTGGAGAAGACTATTGAGGGTACCATGGACTGCTAAGAAAACAAACAGATTCATCCTGGAGAGGGTTAAAACAGGCTGCTCCTTAGGGGCAAGGATTCTGAGGCTTTGTCTGACATACTTTGGTCATGTTTTCAGGAGAGACTGGTCCTTGGAGAACGACATCATGCTTGGGAGGGTGGTGGGCAGGCCACGAGGGGAAGGCCCTCTGGGAGATGGATTGATTCCGTGACTGGGGCAATCGGGATGAGTGTGCCAGAGACAATGAGATTGGCACAGGACAGAGGAGAGTTTAGAGCTGTTGTACATAGGGTCGCTATGAGTTGCAAGTGATTCAACGGCACATAACAACAACAACAACAACATCAACATACTAAAACCCACTGATTTTGAGCTAAATCAGATCCATAGTGACTTTCCATTAAGTTTCTGAGGCTGTAAATCTTCATCAGAGAAGATTGCCAAACTTTCTCTGCCAGAGCAGGTGGTAGATTTGAAACACATTTGGTTAGCAGCAAAACACGTGAAAGACTATGCTGCTATGCTGTTGTTGTTGTTAGGTGCCATCGAGTTGAGTGCCACTTGTCCTAGCAAACCTATAAACTATGGATCTGAACCTTGCCTATTTTGAGTCATTGACTCATAAGTGTTTGTCTTTGAGGCTAATTTCATGTACATTGCAGATCCAGATGTACAACTATATACTTGGTTTGTTTTATAGAGTGAATTGTGTCCTCTCCACCTATGTATTAAAACCCTGGCCCCTGAAACTGTTGGATATAATCTGACTTGGAAATTGGTATATATTCTTTTGTTACATTAGCAAGGTTATGGAAGATTATGACTGGTCTTAAAAGTAATCTCTTCTGAGTTAGAAATATATGTAGAAACACACAGAGAAAAAAAAGGCACTACCTGAAGTCCTTTCTACAAGCAGAGGAGTACAAAGTGTTGTGGGCGGACACCAAAAGTTGAGGAGAGAAGTTCAGAGAAAACAATTCAAATTTAGAATTTTAGTCTCTAGAAGTGTGGGAAAGTAAATTTTTGTTCTTTAAAACTACCTACTTGTGCCATTTCTGTTACAACAACATGAGGAAACTAAGAGAGTACATCACAGATATTTTAAATTTAACAAATTTAGAATGTAATGTCTGATATTTCCCATCTCTGCTTCAACAATCTACTGTTAATTGGCAACTCTAGATTTCTAGTTGCTCAGATGAAAAATTGTGTTACCTTTACCTCTTCTCTTTTATTCAAATCACATAATTGGGTATGCTTTATTTGTTTTACATAAAATTGATCTGTTGATTCTGTCTCCAAATTGTATTCAGAATTTTAACCAACCACTGCCACTTCTCTGGTTCAAGCAACCATTAATTGAAACTGCTGGACATTTATGATCATTTCACTGCTCTACATTTGCTTCCTTTCAATATATTCTCTATACAGTGGCCAGAGAGATTTGTCTTAAAGTCAAGTCAGTGTTCCACTCCTCTGCAAAGGTTCTATCATTGTGCAAAAGTCAGAATCCTTTCTAATACACACTCCTTTGTGATCTGACTTTCTCAACGTCTCACTGAAACCACACTGTCCTCTTTTACTCTCACTTCACTCCCACCCCACTGACCTTCCTGTTATTCTTTAAGTACTCTACATGTGATTGTCTCAAACATAGTGCTTACTAGGGCCATTTCCAGCTCACTTTTTCCACAAGCCAACCTCCCCATCATACTCTCTTACATCCTGCAGGTTCTATCCAGAAGTCATTTTTTTAGTAAACCTTCTCTGATTGTTGTTGTTGTTGTTGTTATGTGCCGTCGAGTCGTTTGCGACTCATAGCGACCCTATGTACAACAGCCCTAAACCGTGCTCTATCCTGTGCCAATCTCATTGCCCCCGACACACCAATCCCGAATACCCCAGTCACTGAATCAATCCACCTCATAGAGGGTCTTCCCCTCCTGCGCTGTCCCTCTACTCTACCCAGCATGATGTCCCTCTCTCCTCTCTTACAACATGTCCAAAGTATGTCAGACGAAGCCCCAGAATCCTTGCCTCCAAGGAGCAGCCTGGTTTAATCCTCTCTAGGATTAATCTGTTTTCTTGGCAGTCCATGGTATATTCAATACTCTTCTCCAGCACCACAGCTCAAAGGCGTCAATTCTCCATCTATCCTCCCTAGTCATTGTCCAACTATCTGATGCATAACAAGTGATTGCAAAAACCATGGCCTGTATCAAGCGGACCTTAGTCTCCAGAGAGACACTGTTGCTCTTGAGTATTTTGGAGAGGTCCCTAACCACAGACTTTCCCATTGCAATAAGTTTTTTTATTTCCTGGCTACTGGTGCCAAGAGTGTTGACCGTGGAGCCGAGCAAACTGAAGCTGTGAACAATCTCAATCTCTTCGCCATCCATGCTGATGTTACCGATTGGTCCAGTGGTGAGAATTTTTGTCTTCTTGACATTGAGCCTCAGTCCATATTGAAGGCTGCAGTCTTTGACCCTCTGCAGCAAGTGCTTCAGGTCCTTCTCAGTTTCAGCAAGCAAGGTTGTGTCATCTGCATAATGCAGATTGTTGCTAGATTGTCCACCAATCCTAATGCCACACTTCTCCTCATAGAGCCCCACCTTCTCTGATTACCCTCTGTAAAGTTGCTTCCCTCATCTGAATACTTTTATATCCTCCCTTATATTGCTGCTCCTTTTTTTCTTTACATGCATCACTATTCAACATATCACATATTTCATTATTTTTCCCCTCGTTAGAGTGTAAGCGCTAAAAGATTGCTGTGTATTTTGCACCCTGGGGAATCATTGTCTGTAGGATGTTGCCTCATGTAGCATATGTACGCAGGAGTGAATATTTGTTGAATGAACAAATAAATTGATTTTAGACTTTAGAATTACATTTGAATATGCATAGTAAAATTTGAAAGTTGATTATTCGAAGTATGGTAGTAATAGACATAGTCTCTTATGAATAGAGAAGAAAAAGTGATTAAAAAGACCAAAGGAAAATAAGATGAGCACAAAGAAACAGAACATGAGAACATGCAAGGGAAAAACATATCAGTTATTATAGTCTAGGTGAATGACAAGCTTTCAGATTAGATTTTAATATGCCAGAAAATGTTTAAGACACAAGTGTAAAACTAACATAGGAAGGCTGAACAATCAATGATGTAGAAAGGTTGAAAATAAAAGGAAGGAAAATTATTTACCTGGCATATGATAACAAGAAGAAAACATGAGTAAAAATGCTATAATGACAAAATATAATTCAACGGTGAAATCATAAAAAAAGGGGACAAAAAGGATATGTTAATAAAAATCCTATCAAGAATATAGAAGAATCATAAACCAGTGTATAGTTTATATCATTACTTTCAAATATAGATCAAGCTAAAGAAGAAATTGAAAATCTACCTTTATACTGGAAAGTTTTAATTACTTTTCTTAGAAACTGTCAGCTCAAGTAGGCAGAAAAGATGAAAATATCAAGCACACCAACAATCTATTATATATTTTATTGGACACTGGTTTAAAATCTTGTTCCAAGTATGTATCTAGCAGATCAAGATGATCTTAAAAAATATGGAGACGTATATGAGAACACTAGCAAAAAATCACCCCCAGAAAGCATTGTTGTTAAGTCAACTTGACTCATGGAGATACTGTGTATGCCAGAGTAGAATTGTGTCATAGAATTCAGTGTCTGATTTTCTAGAAATAGGTTACCAGGCCTTTTGTCTGAGGCATACCAAGACTGCACTGCCAATCTTTCAGTAAACAGCTAAATACTTTAACCATTTGCATTATCCAGGAACTCTGTCCCTTGAGAACCCTTACATGAAATACAAAGTCCTGATTCCATAATCTGCTTTGGAATTTGTGTGCAACCTCACCCTGCCTATGAGTAATTGCTCCAATTGCCTTTCATTAATAGTAACATCTGGCAGTAGCTCTGGTGGTTTAGTGGCAAGAAATTGTGCTGCCAACACAAAGATATGTGGTTCAAATCCACCAGATGTGCAATCTCCTCCCTTGAGATTAACTGCCTGTGAGCTATGGGTCAGTTCTGACTGTAGGGTACACAACACAATGGTAATCTCTACTAGAGAGTGTTTGAAACTCATAGAAACCCTCCTTTAGGTTTCCAAGGCTGTAAATCTTTATAAGAGGGGTCTTATCTTTTTACTAATGAGAAAAAGGTTGAGTCAAAATGGTGGCCTAACACTGCATTAAGCCACCAGAACTCCTTACCACATGAATAAACCCTGAAAATATTGTGCTAAGTGAAATAAGTCAGATATGTTAATGTTAGGTGCAGTTGAGTAGAGCACAGCTCATAGCTACCCTACAAAAAAATAGATCTTAACTCTACCCTATCCTGTGCCATCTTCATCATATCTAGTATACTTGAGTCCCTTGTTGGCATCACTGTGGCAATCTACCTCACTGAAGGTTTTCCTCTCTTTTGCTGACTCTCCACCTTTCCAAGCATGATGTTCTTTTCCAAGGACTGGTCCCTCATAACAACGTGCCCAAAGTATGTGAGTATGTGAGACAAACTTTACCATCTTCACCTCTAAGAAGATCTTGTTGCACTTTCTCTAATACATGTTCCTTTGGCAACCCATGGGATATCCAGCCCTCTTCTCTAACACGACAATACAAAGATATTGATTATTCTTCTGTCATCCTTATTCATTGCCCAACTTTCAGATGCATAGCTAGTAATTGAAACGACCATTGAGTCAAGTGCATCTTAGTCTTTAAACTAACATCATTGCTGGTTTTGAACTTTGTGGAAATTCTTGACAGCAGATTTTCCATAATGCAGTACATCTGATTTGCTGAGTGCTGGTACCAAAGGTGTTGACTGATGATGCAAGTAAGATGAAAGTTTTGACAACTTCAGTCATTCCCCACCCCCCACCCCCATAATGATGTTGCCTATTGGCCCAGGGGTGAGGATTTTTGTTTTTGTGATGTTGAGATGTCATCCATATTGAAGGCTTTAGTCTTTGGTCGTCTGCAGCAAACACTTCAGGTCATTTTCACTTTCAGCAAGCAAGGTTGTGTCATCTGTATGATATAGTCGTTGATGAACCTTCCTCAAATCCTAGTGTCAAAATCCAGCCTCTCTAATTATTTGCTCATAATGAAGATTGAATAGGTATGGAGAAAAGGTATAGTCCTGGTACAAATCTTTCTTGATTTTTAAACCATATGGTGATTTCTTAATCTGTTTGGACAACAGCTCCATGGTCTAGGTCTAGGCTTTAAATGAGCACAATAAAGTATTCTCTGATTCCCATTCTTCTCAATAATAGCCACAGCTTGATGTGATCCACACAGTCGAATGCCTTTGTAGTATAAATAAAGCACAAATAGACATCTTTCTGTTATTCTCTGTTTTTACTCAAGATCCACCTGACATAAGCAATAATGTCTCTGGTGCTATGACCCTTTCTAAGTCTGGCTTGAAATTTCTGGCAGTTTACCGTCAATGTTCTTGTTCTAGAAGTTTTAAAATAATCTTGTGCAAGATTTTGCTTCTTTGTAATATTAATGATATTGTTCAACAATTTCCACATTCTGTTAGATCACCTTTCTTGGTAATGAGAACAAATATGGAGCTCTTAGATTCAATTCTCCAGGGCAGCTCTCTTCCAGATTTTTTGGCACAGCCTGGTGGGCATGTCTACAGCTGTTTCTATCAGTTGAAACATGTCAATTGGTATCCCATTGTAACACTGCATGGTTCAAAATTGGGAAGGGTGTACGCCAGGGATGCATCTTGTCTCCATACCTTTTCAACATGTATGCAGAGCAGATTATCCGAGAAGCTGGGCTCTATGAGGAGAATTGTGGCATCAGGATTGGTGGAAGATCTATTAACAATCTGCGTTATGCAGATGACACAACCCTGCTTGCTGAAACTGAGGAGGACCTCATGCACTTGCTGCGAAGGGTCAAGGACTGCAGCCTTCAGTATGGACTGAGGCTCAATGTCCAGAAGACAAAGATTCTCGCCACTGGACCAATTGGCAGCGTCAGGATGGATGACGAAGAGATTGAGAGTGTTCACAGCTTCAGTTTGCTCGGCTCCACAGTCAACGCTCTTGGCACCAGCAGTCAGGAAATCAAAAAGCGTATCGCAATGGGAAAGTCTGCTATTAGGGACCTCTCAAAGGTACTCAGGAGCAACAGTGTCTCTCTGGAGACTAAGGTGCGCCTGATACAGGCCATGGTCTTTGCAATTGCTTGTTATGCATCAGAGAGTTGGACAATGACTAGGGAGGACAGAAGGAGAGTGGATGCTTTTGAGCTGTGGTGCTGGAGAAGGGTACTGAATGTACCATGGACTGCCAGGAAAACAAACAAACAGATTCATCTTGGAGAGGATTAAACCAAGCTACTCCTTGGAGGCAAGGATTCTGGGGCTTCGTCTGACATACTTTGGACATGTTGCCAGGAGGGACGGGCCCTTGGAGAGGGACATCATGCTTGGGAGGGTGGAGGGACAGCGCAGGAGGGGAAGACCCTCTATGAGATGGATCGATTCAGTGACTGGGGCAATCGGGATGGGTGTGTCAAAGGCAGTGCGGTTGGCGCAGGATAGAGCAGGGTTTAGGGCTGTTGTGCATAGGGTCGCTATGAGTCGGAAAGGACTCGACGGCACATAACAACAACAACAACAACAACTACTGTTATAAAGAAGCCCTGATGGCATAGTGTTAAAGTGTTAAGTTGCTAACCCCCAGGGTTACTATGAGTCAGAATCAACCCAACTACAATGAATTTGGTTTGGTTCTGGATACCTTTATAAACTTACATTGTAATATAGTTCCCAAGTACTTGTATGTTAATGTTAAATATCTTTATTAAATGAATGGTGGCTTTGACTTTACTTTTGCTAAGATACTTGCTTAGTGAAAGACAAATGAGAACTGTCTCGACCATTTGCCATTCTCAAAACAGCAAAGTATTCCTTTCAGACAGACTCTCACACTGGTTCTCAGGTGAATTTGGGTTTTAGCTCCTACTGTCTATAAGCAATAAAAGAAAACTAGAGCAGAACATTTCCAAGGATATTAGGAGATTTAATGAGCAAGAGTAACATTTAAGGAAAGAGGGGGAACGAAGGGGGGAAATGAACTTTTCCTGCCTTCACTGTGAGAAGTACCCTAGTAATTATGCTTGTATCTTAATTAAAATCGCATATTCATGTATTGCATTTGCAGTTGGCCTTGTATAATTAAAACTGCATCACATTTGATGTATTTATAATTATAGCAAATGGTTGTGTTAATGTTCATCTCTTCCATTCTAAAAAAACAACACAAACACATGAAGAACATTTCTTTAAATTGTTTCTTGCTAGAAAGTCAATCTTCAGATACAAAAGCTCAGTGGCCACATGCCTTGAGAATAAAATGTCATTGAGATCAATAATCACAGCTTTAAGTGTCATATCCAAAAATCTCAATGTTCGCAAAAGCACAACCCCAAACTACTTTAAAAAGGTAAACCACAGAGGAGGAAAATAGAATGAATCGTGGAAGGTCTAATTACACTCTTATAGGTGATCTCTCGTTCACTCAAAGGAATTAACAGGAGACCATCATAACTCCTCAGGTTATAATCATTGAAGTTTAAATCCCTAAATCTTTCCATTACTCAAAGAAATGCTTGTGCCACAAAATCAATGTTTTCTCTTCTGAAAGTGAATTTAAATGTCCATTATTAAGTCCTTACCAAGAAACACTTTTCTAACTTTTTCCAAAAAAATATCAGTACTGTTGCCATGGAATCTGATCCCACACATGCCAAAGGAGTTCGTGCTCTCCTCCATAAGGTTTTCAGGAATTAAGTTTTCAGGTTACCAGGCCTTTCTTTTGTAGCACCTGGAAAAAATTTAAACTTCTGCTCTTTCAGTTAAGAGCTAACCACTGTAACTGTTCAACATGGCCAGGGCTTTCTTCCCAGTATAGAAATCACAAAAACTGAAAAACAAACAGCTCTACCACTCTCCAGTCAACTCAGACTCCTGGAGACCTTCCCTCCGGTCTCTGCGAAGAGACTTCTTCATTTTTCTCCCTGTGGAGCAGCGGTGGATTCAAACAGATGACCAACTGCTTAGCAGCACAACACTTACCACACTCCTCCACCAGGACTCCTTGTAAAAACTAAAGTCCCGAGACTCTAAACTTTGTCTTGGAAATGGCAGTTTCGTTTCATTCAGCTCCATGACTTGGCTACTTGGGTGGGACTATTTTTAGGTGGGAGCTCTCCTTGTTCTCAGAGTCCAGCTTGCACTCACATTTTACAGCTGCATCAACAAATGTCTTACATTTCATGAAATTCAAGCAAGATGCTTGGGCTCTAATAACTTTAGAAGTCACCTTTTATTCTTTGTTGTAAAAAACAACAACAAAAAAACCCCAAAAACCAAAACACCCAACCAAAAAAAACAACAAAACCACAGCAACAAGAAAACCTTACTTCTGCAGTGTTTATCCTCCAGTGATAAATCACCAAAAAGTCTATGGGTATGAATGCAAAAACTGGGATGTTGTGCTTGAGGAGGTGAGAAAGCTTGTCTACTGTCCTCTCTCTCTAATGCTCAAGGGCATAAGCCACATACACTTGACAGATAGAGGTTCTGACCAGAGTCTGCCCTGGTTTTCAGGCTTGCGAAGCTATATCTGAGGGAAATTGTCTTGGGAAAGAGAACAAAGGAAACCTTTACAATTAATATCTTTGCACAGATATTTGTACAGAGACATAAAGATGAAAAATTTTATCTGAAAATGCATTTCTGTGAATTTGAAAGAATCATATATATCACTTTATTATTGTGGACAGAGCAGCATGCTGGTTGTTTAACTGAGTTTAAGTACCACATAACTCCCAATATCTACAAAAATTATAAATACCGTGCTTGAGACACAAAGGAGGATAGAATGCACGAGTGCATATTGCAAAACCGTTCTAATAAGTATAAGCATAGCCCATATGTGGAGGGCCGAGAGTCATAGTTTAGATTCTATGTCATTACTAGTTGCTGTCAAGGCAATTCTGATGCATAGCAATCCCACTATGTGTGCAAAGTAGAATTGCCCCTTATAGTTTTCAAGGCTGCAAACGTTCAGAAGCAAATTACCAAACTTATCTTCTAAGGTCCCTCTGTGTAGATTCAAACCAGCAACCTTTTGACTGATAGTTGAGTGTACCACCCAGAGACTATTATACTAACAGGAAAAAAAAAGAAAAGAAAATGCATTGTCTTCAAGTTGGTTTTGATCCATGGTGACCCTCATCAAGTTTTCAAAGCTGTAAATCTTAACAAGATCTAACTGCTTCATCTTTTACCCAAAGAGGCCCGTTGGATTCAAACTACCAACCTCCTTTCCATTATCAGTCTGTTATACCACTCAACTTATCATACCACCAGGATTCTTAGAGGGACAATTATACATCTTTTTATTTTAATGAGTACTTTTTCATATATTCCTTGGTTAAGCTTCTTAACAATTTCCTTCTTTTCACCATTTTAGAGAATGCAGATAATCAGAAAAGTTATGTTGCATGCCCATAGTCTAATCCTAAGTCCTATTAGTTTCACTTTATTAAAATTGACATTTATAAAGCATAGTAGACACAATCATGTATGACCACAGTGAAAGTGTCTATACCTATGAAAATAGAAAATTGAAAAATTTTGAAAATTGAAAAATATGAAATCATATGAGGAAACTTCTTATTTTCTTTGATTAAATATGTATTGTATGTGTCTCTTAAATAATAGTTTGAAGATTAAGGTAGTCTGATTCAGGCCATGGTCTTTCCAGTTACTTCTTATGCATCTGAGAGCTGGACAATGAATAAGGATGACAGAAAAAGAACTGACGCCTTTGAGCTATGATATTAGAGAAGAGCACTGAATGTTCCACGGACAGGCAAGAGAAGGAACAGGTATGTCTTACAAAGGGTAGAGCTTCAGTGCTCTTTGAAAGCAAGAATGATGAGGCTTTGCCTCACGTACTTTGGGCATGTAGCTTGTTATTTTTAGGTGCCATCAAGTTGAGAATGCCTCATAGTGACTCTATGAACAAAAGATCTGAACCCTGTTCTATCCTGCACCACCCTCATATTTCCTGACACACAAGAGTCTTTTGCAGCAGTCACCTTGTCAATCCACCTAGTTGAGGGTCTTCCTCTCCTTCACCAGCCCTCCACCCTTTCCAACATCATGTCCTTCCCCAAGGAATAACACTTCCTAGCAATATGCCCAAAGTATGTGAGATGAAGCCTCATCATTCTTGTTTCCTAAGATCAGTCTGGTTTCACCCTCTCCAAAACATAACTGTTCATTCTCTTGGGTGTCCATAGGATATTCAGTGCTCTTTTCCAACATTACAGTTCAAAGATGTCAATTCTTTTTCTGTCATCCTTATTCATTGTCAAGCTCTTAAATCCATAGCTAGTAATTGGAAAGACTATGGCTTGAATCTGACACACCTTATTCTTCAAATTGACATCACTGCTCCACAATTATTTGGAAAGGTCCCTGCAGATTTTCTCAGTGCAATATGTCTTCTTATTTTCTGACTGCTGGTATCAAGGGTATTAATTGGTATCCAAGCAAGATGAAGCTGTTGACGGTTTCAATCTCCTCTCCATCCATCATGATGCTACCTATCAACCCAGCGGTAAGAATCTTTGTTTTCCTGCCCTTGAGATGCAATCCATACACAAGGCTACATTCCTTGATCTTCTGCAACAAGTGCTTCAAGCACTCTTCACTTTCAGCAAGCAAGTTGTGTCTGCATAACTCAGGTAACTGATGAGTCTCCATCCAATCCTGATACCACACTCCTCTTCTCATAGAGTCCAGCTTTTCAGATAATTTGCTTAGCACGCAGATTGAGAGAGAATACAATACTGCTGCTCACCCTTCCCAATTCCAAACCATGCTTCCCTGCTCCATTTGCACAGCCTCCTGGTCCAGGTATAGGTTCTACATGAGCACATTCAAGTTATCTGGGATTCCCATTCTTTTCAATGTCAGCCAAAACTTGTTATGATCCACACAGTCAAATGCCCTTACATAGTCAAAGCACAAATAAACATTCCTCTAGTATTCCTTACTTTCAGCCAGGATGCATCTGATATCAGCAATGATATCTCTGGTGCCATAGCCTCTATTAGATCTGCTTGAACTTCTGGAAGTTCTTTATCTATGTACTGTTTCAGCCATTTTTAAATTATCATCAGCAATATTTTGCTTGTATGTGATAGTAATGAAATTGTTTGATAATTTCCACATTCTGTTAGATCACCTTTCTTAATATCTATATGCATTTTATAATAGTCATAATATGAATTTTTTGTAATATCTATATACATACAAGGAAGACCTGTTAACACGACTATTCAAATATGTGCTCCTACTTTTAGAGCCAAAGAGGAAGAAATTGAGAATTTTTACAAAATTTTACAGTTGGAAATTGACTGAACATGCAATCAGGATGCATTAATGACAATTTGTGACTGGAATGGAAAGTAGGAAACACTGAAGAAGGAATAGCAGTTGGAAAATATGGGCATGATGGTAGAAATTAAGCCAGAAATAGAATGATTGAATTTTGTATTTACAATGATTTCTTTATTGAAAATACCTTTTCTAAAAGACAACTTTACACATGGATCTCACCTGATGGGCTGCATAGTATTTAGACTGACTGCATTTGTGGAAGACATCATTGGAAAAACTCAATACTGGCAGTTAAAACTAGGCCTGTGGCAGTCTGTGGGTCACATCATCAATTACTTATATGCAAATTCAAATTGAGACAAATGAAAATGAAAATAAGTTCACAGAAACCAAGGTGTGATCTTGAATCAATTTCATCTTAATTTCATGATCATCTTAAGAATGGGTTTGGGCATGTTGCTAACAGGGGCTATTCCTTGGAGAAGGATATAATGCTGAGAAGGGTGGAAGGTCAGTGAAGGAGAGGAAGACCCTCAACGAGGTGGATTGACACGATGACTGCTGCAATGGGCTCTTGGGTGTCAGGAGGTATGAGGATGGAACAGGATAGAACAGGGTTCAGATCTTTTGTTCACAGAGTCACTATGAGTCATATTCAACTCTACAGTACCTAATAGCAACAACAACAACAAACTATTATTGAACTGGTTCTGACACTTGGAAGCCCCACTGGACAGAGTAGAACTATCCTATATAGTCTCTAAAGCTGTAAATCTTTAAAGAAGCAGACTACTACATCTTTCTTCCACAGAGTCGCTGGTGAGTTCAAACAGTCCAGCTTATGTTTAATAGCAAAGCACTGTAATCACTGTGCCACCATAGCTCTTTCTATACATCTCACTCTAATGAACTATACTTGTTATCCATGTACAGTTAATATCATTAAAATGAAGGTAGTAAATAGCAATGCATATACAAAAGAAGATAAGGGTGTAACATTAAAACTGTCATCAATTGGCAAAGTGACAAAGCAAATATGTGCTTCCTTTCAGAAAAGTAGTATCAGAGTGAAGAAGGAAGGAAATAGTCAATATTTTGAAATATAGAATAATCTAATTGTATTGAGATAGTGGATCAGTAAGGACACTGGGGTATTTGACATCAGGTTAGGGAGATTTAAAGAATCTATGTGGATTGAGATAAGATCCTTGGGCTAGTTTTCTTTTTCTTTTATTTTTTTTAAATCATTTTAATGAACATTTACAGAGAATTTGGATTTCCATTCATTTATTGCTGCATGGGCTAGTTTTCTAAGAGCCAAGTGGCTCTAGGAAGATGCACCAATCTTTCTGGTTTTCTTCAAATCTAGAAGGTGCCTTCTGAAATGTAGCAGGCTGCCTTGGGCAAAGTCTGGGCATTTGAGTTACTCATTGACAATCAGTCAACAGCTTTAACATAACTCCCTCCCTTCAGTTCAGCATGTACCATTGCTGATGACTTAATGGCTTGGATTATAGGATATGCTGTTCTTGGATCTGCATGCTTGCTTACCTGAATACACTGTCAAAAACACACACTTGTGGGCCTCTGAGTAGCTCAGTGCTCACCAGGCCATGAAAAAATTAAAGGCTTAAGAATCTGATTTTTATTGACATAAGCAAGAGCTCACCTCTAGAATACAAATAGCCTTTGACAGCACTAGATACACAGAAATCAACATTTTACAAGAAAGGAAATAATTGTTTCCAACCAAAATTCCCAATTTGAATTATATTTCGGACCAAAATTAGAGATTAAACAAGATTCTGAGTAATCCCCCCTTCAATTTACCTTGAACCACCAAAATTCTCCCTGCCACAAATTTCTCTTAACTTGGTAAAAAGAATTGTTCATATTCCTCAGTACTAATTACTTCTGAATGACAAATTCAGAAAGCAGCCAAATTTCAAATTATTCCTTTGAATATCAAGCCCCATTAAATGTACTTAAATGCTATTTAATTGAGAATTTGTCTTTTACACTGAGTTTTCCAGAATCACATTTTTTGTGTATGAAACAAGTCTCATGCCAGAGAAAAATATGTTCCTAATCATAAAAGGAAAACCAACTCAAGGGAGCCTAAGCAGAAATGTCAACTAGTGAGGAAGATACACAGGAATTTTATAGAACGTGCGGGAAGGAAGTGTGGGCAGAACTCATAAAGGACAAGAACCAGAAACTGGGAAGTCTTGAGAAACATAGTGTCCCTCTGAGGCTGCAGGGTGACTCCACCATGTGGTTCCTTTCACACCCACGTTACTCTTCTTCATGGATGTAAACAGAGGTTCCTCTCTACATACAAGTTTGTCAACTTGGAAATGTCTACAGACATTTTTAATTGTCACTGTCTCCAAGGCATGCAGTTAGAATCCATCAGCTGCTCCATGGAAGAAGGATGGGCCATCTGGCAGGTCAGCAATGAGTTACTTCCTATTCAGTGGCACACAGCAACAACATCTAGTGGGTTGTTGTGAGCTGGACAACATTCTGGAAAGCACAGGACAATTTTACAACAAAGAATTTTCTGTCCCAGAATCTCAGTAGTGCTAAGACTAAGACATCCTAATGTAAACCAACTTTCTCCACATACACTTGGATATGTCCTGAGCATATTGCTCTGGGCTGAATTCCACAGAGATATCTCATTAATGCAAAATCCCAGGAGAGAGATTCTCGTGGTCTCCACTGAGTTGCTCCTCTGCAGACTGGGTCCAAATGCCTGGAGAAGACTCTGAAGACATGAATATGATTAGGACAGACAAGTCAAGGGACACACTCACCATCTGCTCATGTGCCCACATTAAGATATTACACAATACATCATTACTGGAACACCAATTCTGAACATGTCCCTTTGGAACACCACTTCTGAACATGTCTCTTTAGAGGAAAATTTTTTTATCATCATGATACCAACATCAGTAATTTTCCATACATTACTGGAACACCAATTCTGAACATGTCCCTTTGGAACACCACTTCTGAACATGTCTCTTTAGAGAAAAATTTTTTTATCATCATGATACCAACATCAGTAATTTTCCATATTCAAGTTATAATCATTTTTGTTAGGTGCCATAGAGTTGATTTCAAGTCTTAACAAATCCATGCGACATACTAGAACTGCCTCATCAGATTTTTTAGACTGTAATATTTATAAACCTAGATTGCTGAGTCTTTTTCCCAACTATCAACTGGGCTTGAACCTGTTAACCCTGGGGTTAGCAGTCAAGAGCTTAACTCCTGTATCACAGAGCTTCTTTTACTAAAATCAGGTAGCTTTTTTAGTAAATAATTTTATTTTATCTAGGTAAATCGGAGGGGGATTACTCAGATTCTTGTTTAATCTTTAATTTTGGTCGGAAATACAATAAAATTTAGCTGTTTAGTAAATAATTTTATTCCTAAAGTTCTCTGGACTGAAACTGTCTCTAGAAGCAAGAACAGAAATCATATTACCTCCAATACTGCTATGATTTTGAATGCTGCCCAGGGCACCAGAAAGACCAGAGGTCAAAAAGCAACTTTATCACTTCCAAAATCTCAAACTCATTACCATCAAGTTAGAACAGACCCTAAACTGATCATCCAGTGGATTTTTAGAGGCTATAAACTACACAGGAGGAGATTTTTCCATCTTTCTGTCATAAAGCAGCTGGTAGATTTGAACATCCTGCCTTTGGATTGACAGTGAAACTCCTTATCCAGTAGGCCACCTGAGCTCCCTTCTTTATCATTTATATATCCATTAAAATGATTTTGAAAAATTATATACCTCATAACTAGTGAAATATGTATAAATATATAAAAAAAGGGGAGGGGAAGGGAGAATGTGGATTGAAAAGGGGAAGCATAGAAGTAACTAGAGGATCAGAGCTTAGGGGTCAGATTAAGGGTGCGGGGGATGAAGGAATATGAAAGATTCAGTGGATACTTGAAGAGATGATGAAGTAATAGACAGATCAATGGTAATCAAGTATACAAAACACATGTGTAGAAATGATTACATGAAACAATGTAAATGAAAGATTGTATAAAACGCAATGTACATGAATGAAATACAAGGTAAAATTAACTTGCATAAAACAAAAAAAAAAGGAGGAGAGCAGTGGGAGATGCAGAAAAGCTCGAAGAAGAGATGGTCACTGCAATGGTGGAGGCCTTGGGAAGAGAGTGTGACAATAGACATGGATAGATGGTAGATGTTTGTATGAAGTACAGTGATTATTGGGGTTGAGTAGGTCACAATATGGAAGGAAAATGTGCAGTGTGCAGTGTGTATATAAAAAGTCAATCTTTTAATAAGTGGAGAGGGGAAAATAGGATATAAATGAACACTGGATATTCTAAATTAAGGAAGCACGTAATTCCACATTTGGCCAGTTCTAAAAGTGCTAAAAAGGAAGATCTGCTACAGAGATAAGCTTTTTAAAAGTAGAATCTAGTAGGGAGTCTTGGGGCTTGGTTGAAGGGAATGATTGCGTTTCACCTAGTACTCTGAGGAGATTTGCATTTGAAAGGATTTTTGGATCTACATTGGATTTTTTTTTTATTGAAGAGATCCTCATTTGAAAGAAGGAAAAGCAGAAAGGAGGAGAAGGGAGAGTAGGGAAGGGGGGGAAAGGGACTGACGTTTTAAAACTGAAACAAGTTGTTTGGCTTCTGAGACAAAGTAAAGTTGGTACCCATCAGAGCCCACTGTCAAGACTTGAGATTGGAATATACTCACTCATAGAAACCATCTGGATCCACAAGAGTGATAGGAAGAGGAAAATATCAATGGCAAACTAGGACGAGTTTGTACGTGTTACTTCAGCACTGCCCATCTAGCTTTCACAGATATGTGGACAAGTAGGGAAGTATTTTTGGCTTGAGGAGCAGGGAGTCATGAGGATCCCTGGCTTGTTGACTTGAGTTGGCTATGTGGAGTCTAGGACTGAGTAAAGAAACCAATAGGTCTGGAACACAGGGAGAAGTCTGGGCTCCTAACCAGCTCCTGAGCTGATGCTCACTGGAATGTAGCCTTGGATGGCAGGGGATGAAGTGACCAGAACCCAATCAGATGAAGATAAAATAATTAATGTTATGAGCTAGGAGGGTAGAGTGCTGTGACCTGATAGCTTGCTCTGGATTGGATTTTGCTTGTGGATGAAGATTGACAAAGTTTCCAAGTTGAAAAGAGGATCCTTCAGCAAAAGAGAAATGGTTGTCCCTCCGAGTATTGGTTTTGTACAGATGAGCAAATCAGAAATTGACTATCTAAAAGGGGAATATTAAGGTATGAAGCAGAAAATAACTGGCTTCCATCCTTTCACAAAAGTGTTAATAAGATGATTGTAAGGGGAGGGTGGAATCCCACAACATAAATGAGCAAAATCCAATGTAAATTAAAAACTGTATAAAACACAATATGCATGCATGAAACACAATGTCTATGAATTATAAAAATACTGATATAAATTACATACCTCCTTGCACATTCTAAAATTTGCATTTAAATTGTTTCTTCTTTAGTGTAAATAGTTGTAAAGGAAGTGTTTGCTAGCATATTTGTAAATGTTAATTTAAAAAAATAAGCTACAACTTTTAAGTGTATGCAATACAATCCAAGTTGCATAATGGTTTGAAAGGCACCTCTTGCAAGATATTTCTCCAGTTATCTGTCATTTCTCCATTTGACTTGTGAGTGAAAGCACTATCTGTGATCAGCTTATTTGCAAGAATTAATCCTCAGAGTTTTTATTCATTTTCATTTTTATTTTATATTGGTTTGCTTACAAAGTTCATATGCATTATGTCTCTCACTATTCTTCATTTACTTCATTCATTGTGTTTCGTACAATCATTCTCATTCATTATGTTTTATAAAATTAGTTATCTTTGAACTATGCCAACCATTACCATGTCTTTTCATTATTGTGTTGCTGTTGTTATGTGTAGTCAAGTCGTTTGCGACTCATAGCGACCCTATATACAACAGCCCTAAACCCTGCTCTATCCTGTGCCAATCGCATTGCCTCTGACACACCCATCCCAATTACCCCAGTCACTGAATCAATCCACCTCATAGAGGGTCTTCCCCTCCTGCGCTGTCCCTCTACTCTACCCAGCATGATGTCCCTCTCCAAAGATCTGTCTCTCCTTGTAACATGTCCAAAGTATGTCAGATGAAGCCCCAGAATCTTTGCCCCCAAGGAGTAGCCTGGTTTAACCCTCTCTAGGATGAATCTGTTTGTTTTCTTGGCAGTCCATGGTACATTCAATACTCTTCTCCAGCATCACAGCTCAAAGGCGTCAATTCTCCTTCTGTCCTTCCTAGTAATTGTCCAGCTCTCTGATGCATAACAAGTGATTGCAAAGACCATGGCCTCTATCAGGCGCACCTTTGTCTCCAAAGCGACACCGTTGCTCTTGAGTACTTTAGAGAGGTCCCTAACTGCAGACTTTCCCATCGCAATACGTTTTTTGATTTCCTGGCTGCTGGTGCCAAGAGTGTTGACTGTGGAGCCGAGCAAACTGAAGCTGTGAACAATCTCAATCTCTTCGCCATCCATCCTGACGCTGCCAATTGGTAAAGTGGTGAGAATCTTTGTCTTCTTGACATTGAGCCTCAGTCCATACTGAAGGCTGCAGTCCTTGACCCTCTGCAGTAAGTGCATGACGTCCTCCCCAGTTTCAGGAAGCAAGGTTGTGTCATCTGCATAACGCAGATTGTTGATAGATCTTCCACCAATCCTAACGCCACGCTTCGACCCATAGAGCCCAGCCTCTCGGATAATCTGCTCTGCATACAGATTGAAAAGGTATGGAGAGAGGACACATCCCTGGTGCACACCCTTCCCAATTTTGAACCATTCGGTGTTGCCCTGCTCTGTTCTGACGACTGCCTCTTGGTCCAAGTATAGGTTTCGCATTGTTGTTGCTGTTATGTGCCGTCAAGTCGTTTCCGACTCATAGCTACCCTATGCACAACAGCCTTAAACCCTGCTCTATCCTGCGCCAACCGCACCGCCTCTGACACACCCATCCCAATTACCCCAGTCACTGAATCAATCCACCTCATAGAGGGTCTTCCCCTCCTGCGCTGTCCCTCCACCCTCCCAAGCATGATGTCCCTCTCCAAGGACCCGTCCGTCCTGGCAACATGTCCAAAGTATGTCAGACGAAGGCCCAGAATCCTTGCCTCCAAGGAGTAGCTTGGTTTAATCCTCTCCAAGATGAATCTATTTGTTTGTTTTCCTGGCAGTCCATGGTACATTCAGTACCCTTCTCCAGCACCACAGCTCAAAAGCATCCACTCTCCTTCTGTCCTCCCTAGTCATTGTCCAACTCTCTGATGCATAACAAGCGATTGCAAAGACCATGGCCTGTATCAGGCGCACCTTAGTCTCCAGAGAGACACTGTTGCTCCTGAGTACCTTTGAGAGGTCCCTAATAGCAGACTTTCCCATCGCGATACGCTTTTTGATTTCCTGACTGCTGGTACCAAGAGTGTTGACTGTGGAGCCGAGCAAACTGAAGCTGTGAACACTCTGTCTTTTCGTCATCCATCCTGACGCTGCCAATTGGTAAATGTTCTGGGATTCCCATTCTTTTTATTTCATCCTGACCCTCAGAGTTTTTTCTTTTTATTTGAACTAAAGTTTACAGAAAAAGTGGCCTTTCATTCATTCTTTCATATGCATTTCTTCACTACTGTTTCCTGTTCAATCCATAATGTATATCTTACTACAGATTAATTACAGTATACATAATACCATGTTATTCATTCATTTCACATTAACCTTCTCTTCATCTATTCCATTGCAGTGTTCATTATCCCTCCATCCTCACAATATTTGTTGCCTCATGTGAAAGAGAGCTCTGGTGGCATAATCTGTAGAGTTGTACTGTTAACCCAAAGGCAACAACTCTCTGGGGGTTCAAATCTATCAGCGGTTACTTGAGACAAAGAGGATAAATCTCCTCTTGTGAAATTTCTATCCTCAGAAACCCAATGGAAGGTCAGGCATAAGTAGGTTTCAACCTGAGCATTGAGTTTGAGATTTTATGTGGGGAAAAAATAATTCTCAGATTTGACCAAGCTAAATATTTTGAGATGGGAAATTACAGGATATTATCCACATGTGTCCTAAATGTAGTCACAAGGTGCCTGTGAGAAGAAGGCAACAAAATGAAAGGTAGAAGATGATGGATTGATGGGATATAGTCAAACTCCAAGAAACGTCACAGCCTCCAGGAGTTGGAAGAAACACAAATTCTCCAATTTGAGCCTCCAAAAGAGACTTGCCATGCCAAAATCCTAATTTTGGTACATTTTTGTTTTCTGACCCTCAGACTTTATTAGAATCAAATGTGTATTCTCTTAAGTCACAAAGTTTGTGGTGATTATTTTTAATAGCAGCAATCAGAAACTAATATATACTTCTACTTCTAACAGCCTTGAAAAATAAAGAAAATACATTCATATGGAGCAGAGAATGGTGCTGTCCAGGATAACAAGAAGAATGCTTCCTTCCAGGACAAAGCTTGGGCAGGCGTGTCACAACTGTGATGAAGACCCACTATGTGCATAGCCTCTATCCAGGTGCATCAATGCTGCTCAGAGTGTGTTGCACACAATGCAGAGAACTAGAAGCAAGAGTACACTCTTAAGTATATATCAAAGGGCTTTTTGAAGGAATTGGCTTTACTTAATTGTGGGAGCAGGCTAAGCCATCTCTTTAAGGCTGTTGTTTCTGCATCTAATGCTGGAGCTGCCACATATAAGACAAGCAGGAAAATAAGGTGGAAATAAAGTGGGAGAAATCAAGGGAGGCAAAATGTAAAACACAAGCTGGAATCCCATGACTGACTGAAATAAATCTGTGCCAGATATGGAAGCCCAGGCCCTTCCTCACAAAGGTGGATATACGTAACTGGCTCAGGAATCAGAGAAAACTGAAAATAAAATTCAAGGAAGGTAGACAACCAACAGGCCCAGCTGCTGCCTCATAGAATGTGTCAGAAGATTAGGAATAATATGAGTGAACTATGAATTGTCTACTACTACTTTTGGACACTTCAAGTGTTCTCTGTAACAAAAACATGTTAAAGGGAGTTTAGGAAATTTAGTTCATCCTAGTCAAGGAGAGACATTGCAAAACCTTCAGACCATGGATGGGCCTTTCCAGACAAAGGAAGCCAGCCCAGACTCAGGACTATAAATCATCATCTTTTGTCTTTCATTCCTGAATCTTGTGTATTCTGCCAGCATTAATAAAACTGTTAAACTAACTTATCTTATGAGGAGAATAAAAGGTCAGACTCTTTACAGTCTTTGACATCACAACTATTAAGCAAATGTGGGGAAATTCTACCTTTAAATTTGTATCCTCCAGTGGCTCCCCAGAAAAAAGATAGGCAAACTCCTCCCATGCAATTTATAGCCTCTAAAAGCTGATGGAAGGTCAGCTATGAGCCTGATTTGACCGTGTGTTGTGTACTGTCAAGTTGGACCTGATTCATAGCTGACTGTCTGGTGGGTTTTTCAGAAACAGTTAATTGCACGGGAGGAGACTGCCCTTCTGTCTTCCACAGAAGAGCTGGTGGACTCAAACCATGTGCCTTTGGGATTGCAGTTCAGCTTCCTGTCACTAGGCCACCAGAGCTATGAACTGAATAATCAATTTAATAGTATATGAAATAAGTTCTTTCTAAACTTTCAGAGGTTTAGGGGTTTTTACATTTCTTTTGTTTATATATCCATTACTCTTCCTACAGATTTGTATCTCAATCTAAAATATTTTACTACTTTGAAGTCTCCTGTTAATCCCCATATCACAAAGTTTACTAAAATGAAAATCTTTTAATTTGTTTTAAGGCCTATATTTACAAGGCTCAAAGTATTAAAAAGTAATTTATATTGTATAATCTTTATAATTGCAATAAGACCTGGGAAATCTGGAACCATTGTAAGATGAAAATTTGCCAGAAAAGAGAAATTCACGTTTTCCACTAAAAAAAAAAATAGAAAATTGGTAAGACTGCCTTCTGTCAAAGGCAAGACTCAGAAAAAGGTGGCAGTCCATCGAGTTACAGGACACACAGGTTTCACTGTATTAGTAACATACTACACATCAAAACTGTAAAAATATTCAAACTGAAGAACAAACAAAAATTTGTCAAATAAATTAAAACTACTCCTGCCTCTTGCTTTTGTTCTTGTTGTTGTCACATGCCATCAAATCAGAACCAACTCATAGCTGATCCATCAGTAGGTTTTCAGAGGCTGTAAATCATATGAGACGAGATTGCCCATCTTTCTACCCCAGAGAAGCTGGTGGCTTTAAATGACCTGCCTTTTGGTTGACAGTGCAACTCCTCATCGCTAGGTTAGCAGAGCTCTTTAGTTGTTGTTCTACTAGATTTCTCTTTATCCCATATGACAAGGTAGATGTACTCCAATGGGTGAAGGCATATCACCAGGTCTTTTTTCCACAGAGCTACTGTTGTTGTTTTTGATTGCCTTCCAGTCAAGCATGACTCATAGTAATCCTATGAACAAAAGGTTTGAAGCCTCTCTACAATTATCAACATTTATCAAAACAGAGCTACTAGGTGGGTTTGAACTACCAACCTTTTGGTTAGCAGTCAAACACTTAACCGCAATGGTACTCAGGATTGTCCATATAGTCTTATGTTAACAAGAAGTTAAAAACATGAATTAAAACTAAGACTTTCTATATTTAATAGGAGGCCGGGTAGTGTGAGGGGTAGGTGCTCAGTTGTTCTCCTTAAGAAAAAAGAGGAGGCAGTCTGCTTCCATAAAGATTCACAGCCTTGCAAATGCTATGGGGCAATTCCACTCTGTCCCATAGAGAAGCAGTTAACAAAAATGGGTCGGGTTTTGGATACTTAGAATAAATAGGGTGTTTTATGATGTGATGAAATGAGTTTAGTTAAGTAATTGTACAATATATTTTGAATCTAAAATAAGTCACATGAAAGTTTAATCCAAGGGTTTTATGTAATATAACCTAAAAATTGTAATAAGTCTAGAAGGATTCCGGTTACATATAAATGGTTCTGTGAAGAAAAGAATGGTTTGGGGGTGGGGGGAGACACTGCAACACTAAGCTACTGTCAAGCTGTTCAAAGGCCTGTTCTTTCCAGCTAATAAAACAAACCAGGGACGAGTCCTGAGAACAGCTGAAAAGAATAACTTATGCCTGAATACATTTAAAAGGCTGTTTTAGTTCTCAACATTTTTTACATTACTTACTTTCTGTCTTTACTTTCTCCTCATAGAATACCACTTTTGGAATCTTACATTTGTTGAGAAAAGGAGAGGGATGATAGAAACAGAGTCATCAAGCAAAAATTGTCACAGTTCTCATCTTTCCTATATCTGAACCCAAACATTTCAACTTAAGGCCAAAATATCACATTTCACCTTCAACCAAAAAGTGCTTGAGGCAGGCTATCAAGATGTCCCTGAGGGTTCATCACACCTTCGTTAATATTTAAAGTTTACCCTTTATTAGAGACCCAAAAGTTTTCATACCTGGGGAAATCTTCTGTGGAGATTTCACATGGATTAGGAGTATACATTTAGCATATCAGTAGGAAGAAGGACCAGCAAACACAGGAAACTTCAAGAAATGGATTTTACAATCCCACCAACAGTGTATGAGAGTTCCCACCACTTGTCATGCTGTCCAACATTTATTGCTTGCTGCCATGTTAAACTTTACCATTGCTACTGGGGTTAAATGGTATTTCGTTGTGGTTTTGATTTGAATCTCTCTACTTGCCAGTGATTTTGAGCATTTCCTCATGTCTCTTTTAGCATCCGAATGCCTTCCTCTGTGAAAAGTCTTTCCACGGTTTTGGTCCATTTTGTAATTGAGGTGTCAGTCTTTTCCTTCTGGAAGCCCAGAAGTATCCTGGAAACTTTGTTATGAGCCCCTTGTCTGAAAAGTTATTATCATTTCCCCCCCCAGTCAGTAGGTTTTCTTTTTAAAACTGAGCATAGGATCTCTGTATTACCCAGCTATTCCACTAATAGGAATATGTTGTTGTTGTTGTTGTGTACTGTAGAGTCAAAACTAACCCATAACTGGCCCTCCAGTGGGTTTTCAGACGCAGTTAATTGCATGGGAGGATATATTGCCCATTCTTCTCCTGCAGAGCAGCTGGTAGCCTTGAACCACATGTCTTTGAGATTGCAGCGCAGCTTCTTGCCACTAGGCCACCAGGGCTCCCTACTAGGAATGTATCCCAAGGAAATTAGAACTGAGACACAAACTGTGATTTGTACACCAATGTTCATAGCAGCATTGTTCCCCATCACAAGAACATGGAAATAGCCCCAATGTCCAACCACAACTGAATGGATTGAGAAATTGTGATACATTCACACAATGGAATACTATGCAACACTCAGGAGCAATGATTTAAAAAAATACTATATAACTTGGGAGAGACTGGATAGCATTATGCTTAGTGAACTAACTCAGTCTCATAAAGATAAATATGGCATATGACCATTATTGTAAACAAAGAAGGATAAATAGTAAAATATGTATGGGGATACAAAGGAGAAAGGAGTGGGAGGAGAGGGGTGAAGATGGGTGGGGGCAAAATCACAGAGTTAACACAATTTGGTGGGTGATGGGAGGGGGTAAAAGAAATGGAAAAGAATTGGTGCAGACCTGAGGAAACAGGGTAATGTTGGGAGTAGTCCACTGGTGATTAATCTTATAAAACATAATGAATGGGAATGATTGTAAGAAACAAAATGTGAATGAATAATAGTGTGAAACACAATGTATACAAACTTTATAAGCAAACCAATATAAAATAAAAAATTTAAAAAATGTTTTTTGGGGAAAAGAACCTATAGCATCTAAAGACCTGAGCACTTATTTCCCAAAATTCTATATGTTGTTTTTGCCCCCTGAGAAGTGTTTGGCAGTTGAAACCACTGCAATAAACCACTTCAAGAATCCACCTCAGAGAAACTCATCTTAATTTTCATCTTATTCCTATCATCCATGGGTGATTCATTATTTTCTGCACACGTATACAGAAGAGTCTGGAGAGATGCATACAGAAAAAAAGAATTTGGAAGAAGAAGGAAGAATTTGAAAGACTGGCCAAGGAATTTACATTTTATCATTTTACCACAAGACTATACTCAGGTATTGTTTGATTTAAAATAAACAAATTATTCTAAAGGAAACGAGAGAAAGATGATATTGGAAAAATAACATTAGAATGAGGAATTAGAGCTAGGAAAGAATATGATGTGCAAAGAAATAAGACATTCAAGGGCATATATGGGATTTTTGGTGGCTCAGAATTTAGGGTAAACAAGCCAAACTCAAGATATCTTATTCCCTTAGATAAATATTCCAACCTTCCCCCCACCTCTAGCACTTTATTTGTTGCTATGTTGATAGGTAACCTTGAGGTGACTCTATTTCATAGCCATCCTACGACCAACAAATCAAAACTTTGCCTGAACCTACCCTTATCATAAGCTATCCTCACAATCTCTATCACTGGCATACCCATTGTTGTAGTCACTGGTTGAAGTCACATTGGTTGTTGCAGTCTATCTGGTTGAAGGTCTTTCTTTCTTTCAGATACTCTCAACTTGTCCAAACATATGATCAAACTATTTGAGTTGAGTTTCACCATCCTGGTCTCTGAGGAGCATCCTGAATATACTTCCTCCTCGGCCAATTTCTTTATTCTTTGTTCATGGTATATTCAGTACTCTTCAACAACCCACAATTCAAAGGTGTCGATTCTTCTTTGGTCCCTAAATCATCATGTAGTTAAAATAATGAGTGTTTCCGTTTGACATGTAACAACTGTATAAGGATATATGAGGACCCATTCGTACTCTTTTCTAAAATTTAAACCAATACGATCAATATGATATAGGCAAACACTCCCTATTGAGTAAACTGAGGTAAAAATAGTAGTATCAATAGTATTTGTGACCCACCCAATAAGGGGGAAACAGGATTTTATTTATTTGAAGACTTTTGGTTTTGTTTTTACTTAAAATATTGAAGGTTTGAAAAGGCACTTTCCCTAGGTCCATTTTCTGTGGTATTTGCCAATATTGATGAATCCCATTTTCCAGAGCACTGGCCTCTGAAGTATTAGTTGAAATTGAAACTCTAGATATTCTAGTCAAGTGTCAAAAATTCCCTGTTAATGTGTCTGCCTCCTTAAAAAACTGTCCAGAATGACCTTTTCTTTCATGAGATCTAGTTGCAAAGCAGAAACTGAACTATGGAATTATCAGTTGCCTTTGAAGATAATAAGAGAAAGTGAGATGAAGGGATAAAGGTGAATATAATTCCGACCCTGCAACAGTTGCCACATCACATCAGCTGCAAAGGAAAAACCTTGGGTATTTTGAGAAATTTTTAAGAAACCAAAAATAATAGGAGGTGAATACTTTTTTACTGCCAAAATAATTTAAAATCTCAGCTCATGCCAAAAAATAGGACAGAAAATATTAGAATAATAGAGAATAACAAATATTGGTGAGGACATGAAGAAATAGGAATCCTGGTGTATTGCTAGTGGAATAGTGGAAGACTGTTTTGTAATTCCTTACAAAGCTAACTATAGATTTGCCATATTATCCAGCAATAACACTCCTAGGTAGATACCCAAAAGAACTGAAAACAAGGGCTCAAAAGGATGCTTTAAAATTAGTACTCAATGCAGCACTATTCACTATAGCCAAAAATGTGAAAACAACCAAAGTCTCCATCAACAGATGAATGGATAAACAAAAAGTGGTATAGTCATACATTCATTATGCACACATAGTCATACAGCCACTCTGCTGCGTGAAATAAGTTATGGGGTGCTGGCTTAGTAAAGTGATGCAAATAGAATCCCAGAAGGATCCGTTATACAGCCACGTACCAGGCTCACTGAAGAAAGAGACTGAAAGCCTAAGGCACTCCAGATTCACTCCAAAAAGGATCTAGATTAAAAATCCATTGCTGGTGAGTCCATTACCCATTGCAACCTTCCATTTGTGTTTCTGAGGATGTAAAGCTTTTTGGGTAATCTGCCCCTCATTAATGCTTAGAGCGGCTAGTGAATTTGAACCATTGACCTTTCATTAAGTGATTTCATTAGCATATTTAAATTACTACGCCATCAGGTATCCTTTCAAGTAAGGATGGTGGTTGCTGTCAAATGCTATCAAATCTAATGTGATTCATAGCAACCCTAAGAATAACATCTGAAAATGTAGAACGTACAAAGTACGAATATTTTAAAAACCAAGAAGTTGTCAGATTAAGTAGTATGCATGAACATACAAATAAATAACTAGCAGGTAAACAAATAAACCTCCTTAGATTGTTTGGAAGACTGTTCTTTCCTTGGTACTCTTTGAGAATAGAGAGAATATATTTTATTTCATTCAATATACATTTGTTTGCTCACTGTTATCCAGGCACTTAGAAATCAGGGAAGAATCAAGGAAGGACCGTAAAGGAAAGTAAGTATAAAAATGAATGAAGACAACAGTCCTGCCCCCAAGGAGTCTTTGTCATCCCCTGAAATACCTGGCATGATCCTCCATGCCTAACATTTATTACCCCTTGTTTGCTTATTTAGTCATTTCAAAAGGTGAGGATCTTTCTGTAAGTCAGACAAGCGTCATGCTGATGGAAATCCTAGGACTCTCCCTTTGATCTCTGGATAAAGAAAAGCCTATGGAATCAGAATTCATCACAACAAAACAACCTTTCTGAAATGCTACCGGTAATGAAATTCGGTCCAAATAGCTCAGACATCCAGCATTTTCCTGTTCAGTGGTGGAGGCGGGGCTGGAATTAAATTGCCCCTCTCTGGGCGCCCCAAGCCTTGGGACCACATTGTTCGCCTCTAATTTTACACGTACGCTCATCAACAATGGGTTGGTGGGAGGGTGTCTGTTTGTGGACAGATTATAAATAATTAAAATTCTGCAGGGAGCAGATTTTTTTTTTTTTTATTTCCAGGGCTCCATTGTCATTCTTGTACCTGGTGGGAGTATGGCAAAATTACATGAGTTTATTAAAAAACAAAAATTGATGGTTCCAGCTCCATTCCTCTATCCCGTGGAATGAGATCAAACAGCAGCCAAGGAGAAACAAGAACTGTCACTATTTAAAGAGCTATCATCGGAATGACGAGGGGAGCTGACGAACATTTGGTAGAATGTGTTCTCAGCTGCGCGAGCTCCCCATCGTGCCCAGGGTTTCCTGGACAACACCATATCTTGGAGTTCAGATGCTCGCGCTATGAAATGTTTCCAAGCCCGGGTTGGATGTTCTGTTTCATCATTCCCTCTTTTATTTATGATTCCCTACATTTCTTAAGATAAAAGCTTACACTGCAGAAACAGTCTAAAGCATACCCCCTACATACAAACTGATCTCCAGATTACCAGTGAAATTGCTGCCTTTGTATACTTACAGACTGACGTGATAACTGAAAATAACTTCCATTAGCACTATAAAAACTCCAGCTGATACCAAATGAATTTCATTTGATACCAGCAGAGAAAAATATTGGCTACTGAGATATTCTTTGTTCATGGTTATTTACAGTTCGCTCGAATCCATGTACAATTCAACCAGCCGGAGGCTCCAGACTGCCTCTCTGTTCTTCCAGGGCCTTGTGTAGAAGGTCTTCCACTAAATGTCTGCTTCTCCTTAATTCATTTACATGTGAGGACAGTTCATGTTCTTATCTGTTCCATCACAATACGTGGAATCACCTAGTAATTAAACAGGTCAGAGGAAGAATGTAGAGAGATGTTTGAGAAACAGGTAGTACTTGGACTCTAATATTTCCCTTCCCCTGTTTTCCTCACCTCCATTCTATCATGACCTTGCTGTATAATACTTTTGAAATAGTCAACCAAATGAATAAAACATACTCCAACACTAGCCTTTTGAAATACAAATATTATATATAGATCTTACCTCTAGGAATCAGCTGTCAACACTTTGGTATGTCTTGTTCAGAACTTACACTTTTTTAAGAAGCATCATGTCACAGTTAATTGATGCCTTTTCTTGTTTCTTCTCTCTCCACTCCACCTGACAAAACCACTATCCTGAAGTTGACTTGCATACGATTCACTAAGATGATTATACTTTTAAGATATACGTTTATATTATATGAAGAGAGGTCAGGTGACCAACTTCTAACAATCAACGAATGTAAACTTTATGGCTCACAAAGCTCTTACCATGAGAATGGTGCTGGACCAGGCAGCTTTTCATTTCATTGTTCATGGTGTTGTTGTTAAGTACCATCAAGTCAACTAAGATCATAGCAACCCTCTGAATCAAGACCCTGCTAAACCAGCATCATCCTCATTATCTCTGACACACACGAGTCTACAGTTATTGCTCCAATCTAAGGGCAATACCTCTAGTGCTGTATCCAATAGTGTTCCTCTACTATTCATGGTGTTTTTTTAAATATTTGTTATTAAGAAGTGGAAGGTCAATCCTGCTACCTAGTCTGTCTTAAGGCAGAAGTTTAATGAAACAGGTCCACCATGGGTGATTCTGCTGTTACCTGAAACTTGGTGACATAGCTTCCAACATAACAGCAACCTGTGATCCATCTCAATACAGCAACTGACAGACAAGTGCTGTACTCTTAAGAGCAAACGACAAACAGGCAAGCCTACACATAATCTAAAACTGTGCATGGAAGTCACTTATGTGGAAACACAGTGTCATATCTTTCTGATAACATCTGATGTGTTCCAATCACCTACCTTTTCATCATCACCCATCAATGCTTTAACCACTGTGCCAATAGTGTTATTATCACATCTAGAGATGCACAGAGAAAACAGTTTCCTGAATCTGGCATTCCACCTTGAAATGAGCCAGGATCTCAAAACAAGTGACACAAGTAGTCTGAAGGGACTTCACAGATAGAATTAAGATTTAAGAAAAAAACCAACTTTGCCTTCAGTCTCCTGCCTCCCTCTACTGCTGTGCCAGAATCTCCATTGTCCAGTGCCAAGAGAGAAAAAGAAAACAAGAAAGCCACTGATAGACCCTTAAACCTGTATGGAAGATATTACATGTAAAGTGGAGCCTTGATCAGAAAAATCAGATGGGAAATAGACAATAATGTGCTGATTCAGAAAATCAGGTCAATTGTTATATCTCCTCGAAACAGACAAAGCTACCAATGGATGTTTTAAAAGGGCCTATTTTCTATGAATTTGTAATAATGGAAATTAGCAGCAAAAAGTATGCCTGTATTTTGTATTCCTAAGCATATCTAAACCTAGTTCATACCTTATCACTTTAGAAAGAATAGAAGACATTAAGACTTGGCATTGATTCTCCACTGATAGAGCAAGTCGTCTTTGAGAAAGCACCAGAAAATATTCAGACACTTTTGTTGGATTGTTTAGTTGCTCTCCATGAAATTATCTCAAAGATATAAAACTAATAAGTTTGTGGGGAATGTTGGTATTTTGATCATCCACATGACTAATAAGATCTTTCTTCAGCTTTCTCCTTTAGTTCTTGGTAAATTGACTTAATCATTTTAATTCACAGCATTAGATATTTGTTGACTAAATTAATGGATAAATAGAACAACCTTCTCTTCACTCTCTCAGGGAGTTGCCCTTGGTACTCTCAGAACTCCCAAAGTGGCCATACAGATATAGCTACCCAAGAGGCTATAAGACATACAACATTTTAGGAAAGGATTTTTGCAAATGTTAGCATGTATTTTTTCAAAATTAAATTCTGACTTAGTGAGTAGATTATACATTTTCCAAGGTATATTTTATTTCTCTGATTAATGCATATATGTTATATTTCCCTACGATATTACATTCTCCAAAGAGATAATAACATTGCCCACAAAATATTCTTGTTTGACTAATTGATATTTGTTTGAATATGATCTCTGAGAACCTGACTCATACTCTAAGACACGTTAAGCTAATAACTTCTAAGATGAATAAAAAGTTTGGTTGGGTTTTTTTCTTTTCTTCTCACTATTTCCCCATAGTGATATTCTGGAAACTCATTTGTTCAATTCCCTTAAGCCAGAAAATAATATTCTCATAAAAGGCACTTTACTTCCATATCCTCACATACTAAATGAACTAGTTGGTACTATCACATTAGAAAAAAAGTATTTCAAGGAAAAGTTGTATAAATGTAAAATATTGGATCAATTTCTGGTCTAAAATGAAACAAAGAAGTGGTGAGCTTATTAGTGGTGGAGTGTATTAGGCTCAGAAGAGGATAGAGAATCTTTACCCAAATCCTTTGTTTAGAAGGTTTCTGCTCAGAAAGAAAGGAATGCATTGAACTCCAAGTATAATTTTGTAACACTGTTCCAGAGGAAGTAAGGAAATAATAAGATACCTGTCCTCTTCCCAAGAAACTTGCAATCCTAGTGACAAGGCAAAATAAAGAACTATTGTAAAGCAGAGTATCTAGTGATATACAAAAGTAATGGAGCCTTGGAAGCTGACCATAGTAATTTGAAAAACAGAGGGGGAAATAAACTTTACATTAATGGAAATTCATACTAGTGAAAATTAAAAACCAAACCCACTGTTATCAAATCAACTTCAAGGATGGAAATGCCATGTCGAGAATGTGTGACCAAAGACTCAAAAGGAGTAACTGAACTTGTGCAGATAGACACTGAGTGTGACTGGACGTTTTGAGCAACAAAAGCAAGCAGCAAACTAGGACAAAACATTTACAACACATATATTAGACAAAGGACTTTTATTCCAAGTATAATGAACTACTGCAACTGAAAAATAAAAATGATAGCAATACAATTTTTCTTAAGTGGAGAAGATACATCGTACAGTAACTATGTATAAAGAAGTCAATGACCAAATGAAAATGTACTCAATGTGTAAGTGGGGAAATGCAAGTTAAAAGGACAATGAGATCAAGCTTTCCACATCTACAGGATAAATGAAATTAATAGAACTGACATGAGCAGATGTTGTCAAGTTCTCTAAAGCAATTGAAATCCTCAGACATTTCTCATGGGAATAGAAAATGGGGGGGATCGCTTTAGGAAATTGTTTTTTTAAATAGTGAAAAGTATATTTATCACCCAATAATTTTATTCCTACACATCTGTGCCAAAGAAATAAAAACGTATATAAAATCACTTGTACACAAATGTTTATAGTAGCATTATTAATAACACAAACTTGAAAGCAACTCAAATTTCTAAAACCAGAATGGATAATGGTAATAAACGTGAATGATTTAGTATAATCAATAAAAAGGAACAATTCCTTCTAACAACATGGGTGAACCTCAAAAACAATATACTGAGAAAAAATAAGTCCAGGATTTACAGTTATTGGTGTTATTTAATAGTTAAATGTTGTCTCAGGAATGCAGACTCTTCCTACTCCACCTTCCATACCATGCATTCAGCCTCATGATTAAAGATAGCTGTTGCAGCTGCAAGTATCATATCCTTATCTAAGGCAGGAGACAGGAGGACGAGGGAATACCAGCTTTATCTGCCCACTTATCAGATTCCACTTCCATATTTTGGAAGAATTAGATCATATGGAATTAGGAAACTCATATAGATGGTAGAAATAGAATTGTCAATCTTGATTTAAACCATTTTTATCTATTTCGATATACTGTAATCCAGAGCAAAATCAGATTCTTTCAGGAAGGCGCACAGGAGAATGAATGGACACTGTGTAGGCAACTGCCAATGGTGACACATAACTTTAAAACTAAAAACAAATCAATCCAAGCCCTCTGGGTAGGGAACAAGAAGCAAAGATAGATCTGAGACTATCTAAGTAGTGTTGTAGGGACCATAAGAAATCAAGGTTCTCTCTTTGAGTGTTAAATAAGGAACTCATCCATTAGTAAAGGAAGAGAGCAAGTGGCCTATCAAAATAAGGTGCTTCCAGCAGCTGTTGGTGAATGAGAAGAATAGAACACAACTTAGAAAGTCCCAACACCGTTCATTGGTGTTAGGAGACAAGCTGGGTTAAGGAATATAAAGAGAAAAATAAAACAAAAACAAAATGTATTCACTTCTTAGGGATTCTATACGAAGTAAATGGCTTACAGGAACAGACATTTACTGTTTCACAATTCTAAGGGAAGTCTGAATTCAGAGTACTTGAGCGGCCATCACTGTCTCTCTGGAGATTTTAAGAGAAGTGTTTTGGTTATTTTTGTTTGTTTGTTTCCTGTTATGTCTCACCTTCTAATCGTCCCAGGACTTCCTTAGTTTATACCAGTAGCATAATATTATTGTCACACAACTGTCTTCCTTTTTTTGTGTGTATCTTTGTTTCTCTTTTATAAGAGTACCATCAGCCTGAACTAAAACTTATCCCACTCTAACATGACCCAATGTTATTTAAAATTCCGACTCATCCTGAGGTGACCCCATAGAGTAGAACTATGGCCTATAGACTTTTCAATGGCTAATTTTTCAGCAGAAAGCCATAAGGTCTTTCTTCCAAGGCATCCCTGTTGTATTCTTGAACATCCAACCTTTCACTTAACAGCCAAATGGGTCTTGCATCATTCAAAGAGACCCTTTAAGTTAACTGATAAGATCTCAAATTCCTTATTCCCAAAGTCACATTCATAAGTACCAGCAGTTATGACTCCAACATATCTTTTATTCCTGTGATACCTTTCTGAGAGAACATAATGCAATCCATAACATGAGGTACAGAAATTAAATATCAGGATCATAACCCACCCAAGTGAGCACATGCAGTGGACATCAGAACTTTTCACCATACACTGCTGAGAAAAACCATGCCAATAGCACTTGGATAGATTGACACCTCAAGCTTTCATTTCTCCACTGGAGTTACCAGATGCCCATTTGATTCAGGTGTCAGTGAGGGCTGCCCATGTCTGCATTAACCAGCTTTCTATACACTACAGCAGGAGAATTCCTAACTGTAGCTGCCTGGAGCAGATGCATTGTTTATAAACAAAATACATCGGCTGGCATATAGCAGCTGTGATTAAGATAATGATTAAGGGCAAATATCTGAAACCCACATATCTTACATGCTATTATTTGGTTTGGTAAATGTTTAGACAGCTGGTGGAAGTTTGCCCTGACACTGGCATTAAAACACATTCTCATAAGGCAGGGAACACCAGGCAGTCTAGCAACTACAATACTGTTTCTTCCTGAATGAAGGACTCAGATCTGCTGTTTAGGGAAGTAAAGTCACAGAGGAATCAACTCACTTTGCTTCAGAAGCCCTATTGCATGCTCCGCACAATAAAAATAACATCATAACTTCCCATTCATTATAATCTTAAAGAGTTCTTCACTCAAAAGCACAATGTAAACAAACTTTGTAACCAAACCAAAATAAAATTTTAAAACAAAGTTCTCATCATCTTCTAGGTCAATGGATGGTGTTCAAATTCCTTTAACTAGAAGAGCCTGGTTTTGAGTGAAACATTCCAAAAACCCTAGTAATTAAAAGAGACGAAAGCAGTGCTTGTTGAGTAATGCACAGAAAGGAGCAAGTGATTCTCCCAAAACCTCTAGGAACACCAAAATGTCTCCACTAAGTTCTAGCTTTCAAAAGGATGCAATTTGGAAAATACTGCTCTGGACTAACTCTGAAATTCTTTGAACTTCCTCTGACTCCTTATCTTGGAAAATAGAACCAGGCCCTTGTCTATCTTCAGGATCAAAATTCTACTAGTGCAGAATATGTTGAGAATTCCAACTGAAAATATACCATTATATCTTAGCTAAATTAAATTGTGAACTCATATATGCTAGAGAAAGGGGGAAAGCAGAGTCCATCTCTCCTAAGAAGATTGTTGTTGTTAGCTCCTGTTGATTCTGCTATGATTTATGGCAATGCGACGAATAACAGAAGGAAATCTCGCTCACTCCTACAACTTCTTAATGATCATTATTATGCTTGAGTCTATTGCAGCTATAGGTCATGCCATCTCATTGAGAGGCTCCTATGTCCTCTTTGATTCTCTACCATAGATGCTGCCTTTTTCCGTGACTGATCATTCCTGAGAGTGTGCTCAAAGTATGTATCCAAAGTATCACTTCTTAGTAACATTCTAACTGTAGTATTTCTTCTAAACCTGATTTGTTCATTCTTCTAGAAATCATGGAATGTATATTCAATATTCTTTGTCAACATCCCAATTAAAATAATCCAAGCCTCCTTAGTCTCCCTTTTTCATTATCCAAGTTCAACACACACAGGATTGAAATGTTATTGTTGTTGTTGTTAGGTGCCGGCGAGTCAACTACAACTCATAACAACCCTATGAACAACAGATCTGCACCTTGCCCTATCCTGTGCCAACCTCATCACCTCTGATATGCTCATCATGCCCACTGTTAAAATCAGTGCCAAACCATCTCACTAAGAGTCTTCCTCTCTTTCTCTGATCCTCCACTTTTCCCAGTGAGATATATTTTTCAAGCACTAGCCCCTCATGCTATTATGGTCAAAGTATGTGATAAAACGTTTTGTACCCTTGCCTCTAAGGAACATCCTGGTGGCACTGCCTTCCAGACTTATTTGTTATTTTGGTAATCCATGGGATAGTCAGTTGAATTGTGGTATTACCACAATTCAAAGGGATTTGTTCTTCTTTAATCATCCTTATTTACTGTTCAACTTTCAGATGCATAGAAAGTAATTGAAAAGACTATGACTTGGTTCAAGTGCACCTTAGTCTTTAGACTGAAACCTTTGCTCTTTAGTACTTTGGAGAGATTGATATTGTCACAATGTAATATGTCTTTTGTTTTCTTGACTGCTGTTACTATGATGTTGGTTGTGAATTCAATTCAGATGTAATAATTGACTTGAATATTTTTGCCATCTATAATAATGTTGATTCAATGGTGAGAATTTCGTTTTCCTGATGTTGAGATGTAATCCATATTGAAGGGTAGAGAGTCTTTGCTCTTCTGTACCAAATGTTTGAAGCCCTCTTCATTTTCTGCAAGCAAGGTTGTGTCATCTACATAATGAAGTCTGAAATGACCATGTCTTAAACCAGGTCTACCTAAGTCATCAAAATCATGTTTTTATTTTTTAAAAACTTTACAGAGGTCTTTTGCTGCAGATTTGCTCAAAGCAATACACCACCGGAGCCCTGGTGGTTTAGTGGTAAGAAGCTACACTGCAATTCCAAAGGCACATGGTCAAATCCACCATTTGCTTCATGGGAGAAGGATGAACAACATCTAGCCATGAGATTTACTGTATCTTAATGTATATGAACATTGTAAGTAAGCCAGTGTAAAAAGAAAAATTTTATTAAAAAAAACAAACAACAAAACACAACACCAAACAAACAACCCACTGGAGGGTCAGCTGTGAGCTTGTTCTGACTTGATGACATACAGCAACAACGTATATCATTTGGTTGCTTGACTGCTATTCCATGGTCCATAGAACTGATTATTGGCACAGGTAGAATTAAAGTAGTTGGCAATTTCTGGTTTTCTCCCATTTATCACAATGTTGTTTAACAGTCCAGTTCTGAGAAGAACCCAGTCTTGTGACTTGGAAAGTCCTGGTTAAGTGGGTGTGTGAGGATAATGACTGAGACCCTGATCACCAGGCTCAAAAAAAGCAGAAGTCCAAGAAGCACCTCCAAACAAATCCAAGGCTCCACAGAACATGTTAAAACTTGCTTTTGAAGGCTAGAGTCAATAACAATTATGTGTAGTACATTATGAGCAAAACTAATATTAATCACTTTCTATCTTAAAAGATATTATAACTCAAACTCTGTTAACATTCTACATCCCCCACCTTCCATTCCCTTAGCCAGTCCCCAAATTAAAAATATTCTTCTCCCAAAGAGCAAAGCTATCAGATGAACTTGTTTGCCCTATGTAAGAAGAGAATCATACCTTACCCTATGTCTGTCAATTCTAGAGAAGCCAGTAGAAAGAGGGCAAATTTCATAAATATGTATTTGCTGTCCTTAAATAAACAGAATACTAACCCAAAGTCAGAATACTGACTCAAAGCAATTCTATGTGTAAAAGAATGAAATATTGTCCAGTCCTGGACCATTCCCACAATTACTGTGCTTAAACCTATTGTTATAGCCTCTGTGCCAACTCCTATTACTATAGTTCTTCCTCTTTTATACTACCCACTGCTTTACCAAGCACAACACCTTCTCCCAGAGATTGGTCACCACTGATACCATGTCCAAAGTAAGCAAGATAAAGTTTCACTTCTCTCCCAGGGAGTAACCTGATTGTGCTTCTCCCAACACAGATTTGTTCATGTATTTGAAAGTCCATGGTATATTCAACATCCTTCAACATAATAACTCCAACAACATCATTCTAACACATCAGTTCTTCCTCAGTCTTTCTTCTTCATTATTCAGATCTCATATGCATTATAAGCTCTTGAAAATATTGTCTCAAATTTGATGAAACCATTCTTCTCCAATTTGTCATTAGTGGCATATTCAACTTCAATCGACCATTGCCAGTCCACTGCAACTGAATAATGCTTAGGATATTGATGTCAAGTATTCTTTTTTCATTTTTTATGGCTTCCAATTTTCCCTGAGTCCTATGCATACTTTGTATGTTCCACATCCACAAGGAATGTTTCTTGTCCTCTTGAGTTGTATAACATCAGCAAATGTAGGTCCTAAAAGCTTTACTCTATTTATGTCTCTTTCCTAGCTGTATTTTGTGTCTTCAATGCTGATGGGGTTCGTCTTCCAGCACTATATGACAACATCTCATTGCTTTTTTTTTTCTTTTAGATCAATATGTCTTTCTTCCTAGTGTATCTTAATCTGGAAACTTCACTGAGACCTGTTCATACCCTGATGGATTATAAATACTGGCAGCATAGTTTCCTGCATTAAAACAACACATGAACCACCAAAGTACTGCAAACTAATAGGCAGGTGATGGGAACAAAGTAAATCTTAAAATAATAGTGCATCTAAGGAGATATTGCAAGCACTCAGGAATAGGAATTCACAACTTCCCTCAAATCTCAGCCTGGAGGAGAGATTTGGTTCATTTATGGGTGAAGGAAAGCATAAAAAACTGGTATGAAACCACCTAAGAAAGACTCCCTTAAAGTAGATACATAAGCATCAATAATTTGATCAATATTTCGACATTTATTGATCACATTGTATACAAAGCACTTATCTCCGCATTAGGGAAACCATTTTCACCCCTACAAAAATTTAAGAATACAATGAAAAAAACTTCCAAGTATATAGTAAATAAAGAATGAAAGAAAACTATACTTTTAAAGAAGGAGGTACTATCTCATTTGAAACAAGAATCTGGTATGTAGGTATGCCTTCACAAACACAGTGTTTTGTTTTGTTTTGTTTTATTATTATTAAATTTTATTCATTTTAATGAACATTTACAGAGATTTTGGGTTTTCATTCATTCATTGTTGCACTGACAAACACAGTGTTTTGAATAATAAATGAAGGTTTGCATATGGCCTAAAAATATTTATTCCTGATAAAAATGGTGAAAATTTAAAAGCATAAGTGACATGTCACTATCATTTTTATTTATATTTTTATAGTGAAATGTGAAAAATATATTTAGAGGTTACTGTAGAAATATCACACATGGATCACTTTAACCAACTGAAGTTTCTTTTCTCACAGTTTAGGATGCCAGAAGCCAGAATTCAAGGTGCCAGCTCTAGAGGAAAGCTTTCTCTTCCTGTCACCTTTGGAGGACGGTCCTTGTCTCCTGGGCTTATCGGTGGGCCTGCCATTCCTTGCATGTCTTGATATTAATCTTTTTTTTGAGAATATAGGAAGTTCACAGCACAGAAAACTAGTTCAAAAGATTTACTCCACTACTGGATCTTCTTTTTTTTTTTTTTTTGGTGGTAGTAGACCTCCTCTCTTTCTGCTCATTTCTCTTTACTTTTATCTCTTGTTGTTGTTGTTGATTGCCATTGATTGAGCATGACTCATAGCAACACTATGGACAAAAAATTTGAGGCCATTCTATTACTATCGTTGTTTCTCAAAGTTCATAGAGTTTCTAGAGGCATGTTGTTTAGGAAGTGGATGCCACTCCTGCTTTCAAATCTGTCTCAAACTGGGAGGTCCACCAAACACTGAGCACTATGGGTAACCATGTGGTATTTGACACCTCAATGGCACAAGATTCAGCATCATAGCAACCCCGCGTTATTTCAGTACAGCAAATTGACAGAAGAGTGTTGTACCACATGGAAGAATGTTCCTCCAAAATATAGTAATATTTTTAAATACAAAGACCTTTTAAATACAAAGACCTTCCACAAGGTTTTCTTGGCTTTAAACAAGAGGCTTTAATAAAATACAACTAATATGATTTGTTGTTGTTGTTGTTGTTGTTGTTGTTGCTTTGTGCCATTGAGTCTCCTGTGACCTATAGAGACCCTATGTACAGCAGCTCTGAATCATTCCCTGTCCTGAGCCAGTCTCACTAATTCTGACACACCAACTCCCATTGACCCAGATAGTGTATCAATCCATCTTACCCTGGGTCTTCCTCTCTTATGCTGTTCCTCCATCCTTCCAAGCATGATGTCCTTCTCCAAGGAACACGTGTCCTTCTCCTGGCCACATGTCCAAAGTATGTGAGATGGAGCTTCAAATTCCTAGCCTCCAAGGAAATACTTGTTTTCACTCTCTCCAAGACAGTATTTTCAGTCCATGGTATGTTCAAAACTCTTCTCCAACGTAACTAGAAGACAACAATTCTTCTTCTATCATTGTCTTTAGTCATTGTCCAGTTCTCTGAAGCATAACAAGTAATTGCCAAGACCATGGCCTGGATTAAGTGGCCCTTAGTCTCTAGAGTGACAGGGTTGCTATTCAGCACTCTGGATAAGACCCTAACAGAAGATTTTCACAATGCAATTGGTCTTTTGATTTTCTGACTACTGGTGTTAAGAGTGCTGATTGTGGAGCCGAGCAAGCTATTGTTGCTAACACTCTCGATCTCTTCTCCATCTATCATGGTGTTGCCAATTGGCACAGTGGTGAGAATCTTTGTCTTCTTGATGTTGAAGACTACAGTCCTTGACATTCTGCAGCAAGCACGTCAGGTCTTCTGTTTCAACAAGCAAGGTTGTGTCATCTGCATATTGAATCTTCCTCCAATCTTGATGCCACATTCTGACTCATAAAGCCCTGCTTCCCAAATGATCTGTTCTCCATACAGATTGAAAATGTATGGGAACGGGATGAATCCCCAACACACTCCTTTCCTGATTTTGAACCATGCAGTGTTTCCTTGATCTGTTCTGAGGACTGCTTCCTGGTCTAAGTATAGGTTTCATATACGCACAATCAAGTGTTCTGAGATTCCCATTTTTCTTAGTGTTAGCCACAGTGTGTTGTGATCTGTACAGTCAAACGTCTTTGTATAGTCAATGAAACACAGATAGGCATTCTTCTAATACTCTGCTTTCTGCCAAGATCCATTTGACACTGGCATCAATGTCTCTAGTGCCACGACGTCTTCTAAACCCAGCTTGTATTTCTGATAGTTCTCTAGTAATGTATTATTCCAGTTGTTTCTAGATAATCTTCAGTAAGTTTTTTTTTTTGCTAGTGTTTTATATCAGTGATATTGTTTTATAATTTACACACTCTGTTGGGTCACCTTTTTTTGGAATGGGAATAAATTTCAATCTCTTTCAGTCTGTTGGTCAAGTAGTTGTCCCCCAGATTTCTTAGCACAACTTGGTGATCATATCCAGGGCAGCATTTGTTTGTTGAAATATGTCATCTGGTATTCCATAAATTCCTGGAGTTTTATTCATTTTTTTTCCTGATTCTTAAGAGCACCCTGAATTTCAGAGTAGCCTGAGCTTCCTCCTTCATCACCATTGCTTCATGATAATATGTTGTCTCTTGAAATTCTTCTATGTCAGCCAATTCTTTTTGGTACAATGACTTCATCTTCTTTTAATGCATCCTGAATCATACAAAATTCTGCCCATTGCATCCTTAAGCATTGCAATTCCTGGCTTGAATTTGAAGGAGCTAAAGAGCTCCTTCAGCTTAAGAAATGCTGAGTGAGTTCAGCCCTTTTGATTTTCCAACTCCAGCTCCTTACACATTTTCTTACAATATTTTGCCTTGTCTTCCTGAGCTACCCTTTGAAATCTTCTATTCAGCTCCTTAATTTCTTGATTTCTTCCCTTTGCTTGTGTCTCAGTGTTTTAGTCTAATATTCAGAGTCTCTTCTGACACTTTGGTCTTTTCTTTTTCTTACGTCTTTGAATGACTTTTGCGTTTTTCATGAATGATATTCTTGATATCTTCCCACAGCTCATCTGGTCTCCGTTCATTAGTGTTCAAAACCTCAACTCTATTCCTGCATTGGTTTTTAAATTCATACGGGATAGACTCAAGATCAAATATTGGTTCCTGTGGATATAATTTATCTCTTATAAGGTCATAAAGGTGAAATACATCACACACCAAGGAATTTTTCCCTTACATTGGATCAGGCCTGAGACTTAAGCAAGGCTGTTGCATCCAGCCCCAATTTACTCACCATTGTTCATGTGATAGGGAATAATCACATCATTTGTATAACTATAGACTAATAAGAATCACAGCACAGACAAGTTGACACATAAGGGTTAGAGGTAGGGGTAGGCTTATTAACATCATAACAGCTGTTCAGATCAAACTGAGAACAAGAAACCTGATTACAAGTCAAAATTAATGGATAGAGAACATTTAATCCCATTTATCCCACACCATCCCACTCATCCCACACCATCTCTATTTATTTTACACACCTATGATGTCAAAGGTATCATCCAGGAAGAGTGCAAACGGTCATTACAAAGACAGAAGAGGAAGAAAAGACCAAAATGGATGTCAGAAGAGACTCTG
>NW_006399753.1:38593184-38600363 GCF_000299155.1 Elephantulus edwardii
GCGCAGGATAGAGCAGGGTTTAGAGCTGTTGTGCATAGGGTCGCTATGAGTCGCAAACGACTTGACGGCACATAACAACAACATTTATTTCTACCTTTGTTTGGTTCTTCCTATCAAAAAACCTGTTGTCTGAACAGAGGAAAGGAACACTGCTTCTTTCAAAATTTAAAAAAGAGTGTATCAGGGATGAGATTGGACTTTATGAAGAAGAATGTAGCATCAGAATTCTAGGAAGTTCATCAACAGCCTGCTTTATGCAGATGAAGCAACTATGCTCACCAAATCTGAAGAGGACTTGAAGTGTTGGCTACAGAAGATCAATGACTATAGCCTTCTATACAGATTTCATCTCAACATCAAGAAAACAAAAATGGGAGGATCAGGTTGAAAGGGAGCCCTCAGTCCCTTTCTGTCCCAGATAGCACTGACATGTAATTCTTCTCTACTGTGAGCTTTCCATTTACTTCCAATGATTAAATCTAAGTAATTTGAAAAAAAATCCTCACCAACAGACCAATAGACAATATCATGATAAATGGAGAAAAAATTGAAGTTGTTGATCATTTCATCTTGCTTGGATCTAGAATCAACACCATTTATACAAGTAGTCAAGAAATTAAAAGATAAGTTGCACTGGAAAGTCTGATGTCAGGGATCTCTCCAGACAATATCAGTCTAGAAACTAAGCTGTACCTGATCCAGGCCACAGTATTTTTAATTGCTTGCTATGCATCTGAGATCTGGACAATGAATAGGACTGACAGAAGAGGAATTAATGCCTTTGAGTTGTGGTGCTGGAGAAGAGTATTGAACATATTATGTGCTGCTAAGAGAACAAACAAGTCTGTCCTCAAAAGGATGAAACCAGGTTGACAGCACAATTCCTTTCCCACTAGGCTACCAGAGCTCTCCTCAGTATTTTCTTGGTATATGTATATCCTATTAGGTTGCACATTCTATGAAACAGAGAGCAATCCAGTTTCACTCACTTCTCTCTCTATTACAAACATGAAACCCAACAAATATTTGCTTAGAAGACAAAGGCAGGAGAATAGGAAGATGGCTGAATAATAATGAAGACAACATTTACAGGAAAAGAAATTATTCCCTGAGAGAAAACAACTATAGAAATAGAAGCAAGACAAGGAAACCAATGCATGCCAGGATATCAAGAGGGAAACATTGTTCAACAACATCTATTGATGAGAGGCTAAGTAAGAGAAGAATGAAAAAGAATTTTGTATTTGTTTCTATAAACCTTTATTTTTCATAAGATTGCATGGGGGCTTGCAATGGGGCTGTGTTGAAGAAGAGGGGCTGACTAGATGACAGCTAATAACAGCAACTTAACCATCTACAGCAAATTCATTTTAAATAGAAAAACTCAGGTAGCTCAATTGTAAAGAGATTGGATTAGCAGTAATCAAAAGAAAGCGGGAACAGCTATATTAATTAGAGACAGAGTAACTTGGGGGTTACATAATGATAAAGGGATCAATTATCAGAGAAAACATAAAAATCCTTTACGTGAATTCACCTACAATGGAGCATAATTTTGTAAGGCAGACAGTAGTAGAACTGCAAGGAAAAATACACAAATCCACTATCATTGTTGAGATTTAAAGACCTCGGTTTCAGTAATTGACAGATTCAGTAGGTAGAAGATCAGTGAGGATGTTGCTGGACTGAAAAGCACCATCAGTCAGACAGATCTAATTGACATTTATGGAACACTTTATCCAACAGCACTAGAATACAGATTCTTCTCAAACTCAGTCTATCACTAAGATAGACCCACTTCTAGGCCATAAAACACATCTTAACAAACTTAAGAGAAATCATACAAAATGTTCTCTCAGACCCCTGTGGAATTAAAATAGAAATCAATAACATAAAGGAAGTTGGAAAATCCCCAAATATTCGAAGATTAAGGAACACACTTCCAAATAACATATCGGGGGCCTCTGTTATTGGTGTCTCAAGAGAAGCTTAAAAATAGTTTGGCCTAAGTGAAAAAGAAATTACAACTTGCCAAAATTTGTGGAATGCAGCAAAAGAAGTGTTTTAAAGAGAATTGTATAGAATTGACTATATAGAGAAACAGAAATATCAAAAGTCAATAATTTTTAGCTTCTTCAGTCAGTCAGTCATTTCCATGGAGCCAGTGAGTTCTTAGAGGCTGTAAATCACATGGGAGGAGACTGCCCATCTTTCTTTCCACAGAACTGATAGAGGAACAGAATGATCACCTTTGGATTAGCAACACAGCTATCTTACAGACAATACCACCAGAGAGCTTTCTGATCAGAATGTGTGAGTTTTTATAAATAACATCTTTCCTTTGTCTGAGTATTATTATATTTATTATGTCATAATATATATAATTTATGACACTATATAATTTTTATAATGTTACTGTATAAGTTTTATAGTACCCAAAATTTTTATGACACATTTGTCAATTCAGTGTTTACCATACATGTAATTTAGTGACACAATTACAGGACTTATTTCTCTTTATTGGTGAGTAACATACCGTATATAAATATAGGGGCTCTAGTGGCTTAGTGGCAAGGAATTGCACTGCTAACCAGATGCATGTAGTTTAAATCTACCACATGCTGTATTGGAGAAAGACAGGACATTTTACAATTTACAGTTTCTAAAAACTCTCTAGAGGGTCAGCTATGGCTTGGTTCTGACTTGAAGGTGGTTGTTGTTGTTGTTGTTGTTAAGTGTCGTCGAGTCATAGGCGACTCATAGCAACCCTATAAACAAAAGACCTGAACATAGGCTACTCATAGCAACCCTATGAGCAAAAGACCTGAACACTTGTATAGCTTTCTTCGTTTCTCCAAGGTGAAAGGGTTTCCAGAGGCAAACTATTTCAGAAGTGGATGCCACTCCTGCTTCCAAGCTTGTTTTAATATGGGGGCTCTACCAAACACTGTCCACCATGGGTGACCAGTATCGCATTTGGCACATCAGAGTCACAGTGTTCAGCAAAACAGTGACCTTGAGTCACCTCTGTACAGCGAATCGACAGACTACTGCTATACCACCTCGAAGAATGTTTGACCAAAAACAATTAAAAGGTACATAACAATAACTATATATGTGTGTGTATACACACACATATATATAAACATATACTCACACACATATATGGAATATATATAAGAATGAAAAAGAAATAATTGGAAGATTCTGGTATGTCACATATGTTTAAATACCCGCTTCAGCAAAATGTTTTTGCTAATCTTGACATATATACACTGTTGTTGTGTATCCTAAAGTCAGAATTGACCCATAGCTGACCTCCAGCATGTTTTCAGGGGCAGCATATTTGATAAATGTCAATAGTTATAGAGGGGCTTCAGGCCTTTTGTTCATAGGGTCTCTACGAGTCGTGCTCAACTCGAAGGCAGTCAACAACAACAACAACAACAACATATCACCACACAGGATGACATTGTCCATCTTTTCCTGCAGAGCAGCTGGCAGATTCCAACTGTACGCCTTGTGGTGGGAGTGCAACTCTCTGTCACTAAGCCAATGGAATATTACTCACCCATCAAATCCTGTGATTGGTGTCACTAACTTACAGGTGTAATAAACATTGAGACAGAGAGAGAGAGAGAGAGAGAGAGAGAGAGAGAGAGAGAGAAAAGAGATATAAAATGGAATATTAATTACTCATAAAGAGAAATTAAGTCCTGAAACATGCTACAATGTGGGTAAATCTTGAAAATTCTATGCAGAATGAATTTAAGTCTATTTTAAAAAATTACTAACATTTAAAAATATCATTTACAGGAAATACCTCGAACAGACCAACATGCAGAGATCAAAGTCTGTTAACAGTTACAAGGGGCAGGAAGGAAGGGAAAAAAGTTCATCATTGTTTGGAAAGCAATATGTTTATTTATGGTGATATGAATTTTTAGATTGTTCAACAACATGATTGATAGAATTAGTGTCACTAAATTTTGTATGTGACAAACAGTTGACAAATGTGTGATACATATATTCTATGACAATATAAATTAATTTTCAGGGATAAATGAGACACTATCCACTAAAATTCACACAAGGAAAATTAAGTAATCTGAATAGATCTATATCCCTTTAAGAAGCCAAATCAATCATTTATAGTCATCCATAAGAAAATCACAAAGCCCAAATTATTCTACTGTTAAATTCAACAAAATGCTTGCTTTTCTTTAGTAATTCTATTACATACTAATCAATGATTAGTGTTTCTCCTATGTTGTTGTTACTATATGCTGTTGAGTCAACTATGACTCAGAGCAACCCTATGCACAATAGCTCTGAACCCTGCTCTATCTTGAGCCAGTCTCACTGTCTTTGACACACCTACCCTCATTACCCTAGTTACTGAGTCAATCCATTTCATCTGGGGGCCTTCCTTTCCTGTGCTGTCCCTCAACCCTTCCAAGCATGATAGCCTCCACCAATGACTGGTCCGTCCTGACTATATGCCTAAAATATGTGAAACAGAGCCTCAAAATGCTTGCCTCCAAGGAGCAACTTGGTTTCACCCTCTCTAGAAAAGACCTGTTAGTTCTCTTGGCAGCCTATAATATGTTTAATACTATTCTCCAGTATCACAACTCAAAACATCAATTCTTATGTCACCTTTGGTCACTGTTCAACTCTCTGATACATAACAACTAATTGCAAAGGACATGGCCTATATCTGGTGCATTCTAATCTCTAGATTTACATCATTGCTCTTTAAGAATTCTGGAGAGATCCTTGACGGCAGACGTCGCCAGTGCAATTCACCTTTTGATTTCCTGACTGCTGGTGCCAAGAGTGATGATTGTGGAACTGAGCAAGCTGAAATTGTTAACAATTTCCATCTATAGAGTAGATATACTTTGCAAAGAAAAGCTTCTAGGATACTATTATGTAAGCATTCATTTTAGTATTTTTCTTTAATTTGTATATTGTATTATACATTAACACTGAGATGTTAAATTACTATTAAAGTACGTTAAAATATTTACTAAAAGAAGTCTGGTATTTACCAAGTCAAGTATTTGCTAAGAGAAGTCAAGATTAGAAAAAAATATTTTGTTGAAGCAGGTATTTAAACATATTATGACATACCCAAATCTTCTAATAATTTCTTTCTCATTCTCAATTCATGGAATGTTTAGCTCTCTCAAGGAGTAAGAATTTCCACTTTTGCTGACATAATGTAATTATGTGTGACCAAATCACAATGTTACATTCAGTTGTAAGGACCATGGTCTCTCCACATAAAACACATGAAAAGAGAAGGTGGCTTCTCTCTTCATAACACAAATGAAAATGCAGAGTGTGGAAAGGTGGCCCCACCACCTCAGTCCTGCCCATCATGTCCTGACAGATGTTTCTGCCAGATTAATAAGGCTTCAATTTTTCTCTGTCTCATAGTTCTTCAAGAGTCATTAGACCAACCTGTCTATTTCTTTGAAAGGAAAAAAATTTCTATAAGAACACAGACATTGTGTATTTATTAAACACAGAGGTGTCTTAAAGATAAATTAGGCACATTAATTTTTTTCTAGTGACTACGTTACTGAATCGAAATAAGCTAGCCTGACAACACAATAGGACAGTCTTTTAAGTGAATTACTGATTGCTGAACATCTGTTGACTTTTAGTCAAAATTTATCATTTGATGCCAATCTGTAATTTTTCTTCATGTTTTTATTAGAACAAGTTTGTATGTTCGAATGTGGGGTTTTTTCCCATGAAATAAAAAAAAATTTCAGAAATCGTTAATAAATTTTGCTAAATTTTAAGACTTTGGTTCTTTTTTTAAAGTCTTTTCATGCCCTCCCTGTCCTTCTCCTGCTCCCTGGCTGGAACTGTTTAGAATGGGATGGTATGAAAATTGAACCCCAGAACATGAGAGCGTGCTGATGTACTGTACAAAGAGGAACTAATATCCCTTTGATGAACAATTTGTGTGGCAGGGAGGAAGAATAGGAACATAACTTACTGTATAATCTTGCTGTGATTTTCATGTAAACCACAATAAAATACTATTTTAAAAAAGAAAATGGTGAAATGTGTCTAATTTTTTCCAGCAGTACTCAGGTATTGGTATGGTAATAATAATAATAATAATAATAATAATAATAATAATATTTCCTGTGCATCTACTGAGTACCAATTTAATAATATGCCAAGGTTGTTCTTCTTAGGTGCCATTAAGCACAACCCATAGAATCTATGAACAACAGATTTGAACCCTGTCCTTCCTATCCTGTGCCATCCTCACACATCCTGACACACTAGAGCCCACTGTAGCAGTCACCTTGTCAATCCACCTGGTTGAGAGTCTTGCTCTCTTTCACTGACTCTCTCATTTTTAAGCATAATGTCCCTTTTCCAGGAATAGGGTATAACCTCACCTAGCAACATACATGAAGTATGTGAGATGAAACTTTAACATCTTTGCTTCCAAGGCGTGCTCTGGCTACACTTTCTCCAAGTCATATTTGTATTTGGCAGTCCGTAGGATTCATTACTCATTTCCAATGCCACATTACAAAGGGATTAATTCTCCTTCTGTCATCCTTATTCATTGTCCAGCTCTCAGATGCACAGCAAGTGATCTGAAAGACTATAGTCTGAATCAGATTCATTTTAGTTCTTAAATTGACATTATTGCTCCTCAATACTTTGGAGACGACCCTGACTGCAGACTTTCCCAGTACAATACATTTGATTTTCTAACTACTGCTACCAATGATATTGATTGTGGATTGAAGTAAGATGAAATTGCTGACAACTTCAGTCTTTTCTTTACGTACAATAAGGTTGGTCATAAATTCAGTGGTATTTTTGTTTTCTTGTCATTGAGATGTATAGTCTTTATTGAAGGCTGTTTTCTTTCATCTTCTGCAACAAGTGCTTTAAGTTCTCCTCACATTTGTCAAACAAGGTTGTTATCTACATAATGCAGGTTATTGATGAGTCTTCCTCTGATCTTGATGCTATGGTCTTCTTTCTAGATTCCAGCTTCTCAAATAATTTGCTTATCATGCAGATTAAATAGATACTGAGATCTCTTTTTGTTTCTTGTAGTAATGTTTTGTAATTTTCTTGGGAAAGGTCCTTTGTACTTCTGGTTAAATTTATTCCCAAGTATTTAATCTT
>NW_006399753.1:38603113-38604885 GCF_000299155.1 Elephantulus edwardii
AAAAAAAGGCTTCATATCCCCAAGTACCTCCTCAAATTACCTCCAAAATAATAATCCAATCCAACCGAACCCAAACTCATTGCCCTGGAGTTAATTCTGCTAAGCAAAAAGTCTGCACTTCAAACCCACCAGCTGCTCTTTGGGAGAAAAATGAGACAGATTTCTTCTGCTAAGATTTATAGCCTCAGAGATCTGACATGAGGTTACCATTAGTTGTAATGGACTTGATGACAGTGGTTTTGGTAATGTCATATTTTGAGAAATAAAATATTATATGATTTAGACATCATGTGAATCCTGTGTTTAAAAACTTCTAGAGATCTATTTCTAATCTTCTTTGTCACTGTTGATGCCTCTGCTGCTACTGGAACTGCTGGAGGTGGCTGAAGGAAGAGATAATGAGAAGGAAAAGAAGTAATCTGGAAAGGAGAAGAATATGCCAAGATTCTCCCAATTTTACCTGCTTGAACAGCAGCAGCAGAAGCTTCCTCTCTCTCTCTTTCTCACACTCACACCACACCACCACTGTCACTTCCCTGTCCATGGGATCAAGCTTAGGAGCCTTGTGCTTAATTTGTCCATGTCCTACCTGTGGTCCAGTGCTGCATGAATATGGTTTGGGGTCTTTAAAATCATAAGAAGGGAGTAGTAAACAGAAGGAGAGCTGCTTTCCCTTTAAAGACAAAAGTAACACACACTTTACGAATGACTAACTTAATCTGAACAGATCTAGAAACACATCTGTACATTATTAAGCATCACATACTTGTGCCTTTTTCATAAGGTTTTCAAAGGCTATGTAAGAAGTAGAAAGACCAGCCCGCTTCCATTCTGTCTTAATCCAAGATCTCTACTAAAACCTGTCCACCATGCATGACCCTAGTGGTACTTAACACACCAGTGGCATAGCTTTCAGCATCATAGCAAAGCATAATTTACCTCAGTGCAGCAAACTGACAGAAAGTACTGTCCTAATTAGAACAATGTATTCCCCAAATACAACAAACTGATGATTTAGAATTGTACTTATAATAGCAAATCACACATATCATGTTACTAAATCCAGTTGAAGCCTACATAGATGTGGCAGGATATGCTCCTGGGAGGGTATGTAAGCATTTTGACTGAGACACTGGGGTCACAGTCTACATGTAGATAAAAGTCATGTGGAAGTCCTAGCTGAATCCTTACTTCTTATGCTTCAGATCCTTGGGCCCAAAAGACTATTAATCAAAAAGGCGCCATTTTACCAGCTCCTTTAAATAAGAGGCTCTGAGTCTTAAACCAAGTGTTAATCTAATAAGCCTGACTCCCAGGCCCCAGCTGCTTTAAAACCCAATGAATAATAGAGGAAGATGGATAGTTCTAGTATTAGAAGTAAAGCCCAGATTAGAAGTTAATCAAAATGAGGTACTATAGTGGTAAATATCCTTAAATAATTAAAACATGGAATGTACAAAGCATGAATGTTGGAAAACTAGAAGATGTGAAAAATTAATTGGAATGCATGAACATTGACATTCTAGGTGTTAGTGAGATGGGATGGACTAGATTTGACCACTTTGAGTCAGATAATCAGATGGTATACTACGCTGGGAGTGAAAAACATAAGAAGAATGGTACTGCATTCATAGTAAAGAAGTAAACGTCAAGTTCTTCAATGTCAAGAAGACAAAGATTCTCAACACTGGACCAATTGACAGCATCAGGATGGATGGTGAAGATATTCATATTGTTCATAGCTTTAGTTTGCTTGGCTCCACATTCAACAC
>NW_006399753.1:38605080-38607368 GCF_000299155.1 Elephantulus edwardii
CTAGGGAGGATAGAAGAAGAATTGATGCCTTTGAGCTGTGGTGCTGGAGAAGAGTATTGAGAATACCATGGACTTCTAGGAAAACAAACAGATTCATCCTGGAAAGGGTTAAACCAGGTGGCTCCTTGGAGGCAAGGATTCTGAGGCTTCGTCTAACATACTTTGGACATGTTCTGAGGAGAGACCGGTCCTTGGAATAGGACATCATTCTTGGGAGGGTGGAGCGACAGCACAGGAGGGGAAGGCCTTCTATGAGGTGGATTGATTCAGTGACTGGGGTAATCGGCATGGGTGTATCAGAGACAGTGCAATTGGCACAGGACAGAGCAGAGTTTAGGGCTGTTGTACATAGGATTGCTATGAGTCACAAGTGACTCAATGGCACTTAACAACAACAACATCCTGAAGGACAATGTTGAGTATACTATCCATACACATGCAAGGAAGACCTCTTAATATGACTATTATTAAAATATATACTCCTACAGGTAAAGCTGAGGAGAAGGAAATTGAAAATTTATACCAAATCTTGTAGTCTGAAATTGACCGATCATGTAATCAAGATACATTAAGAATAATTGCTAAGTAGAATGCAAAAGTTGGAAATAACGAAGAAGAAGTGAACTAGGTGACAGAAAAGACTCTGGAAATAGAATGATTGAATTTTGTGTATTAAATTACTTATTCATCACATATACCATTTAGAAAACCACAAATTATTACTTTATACATGGACCTCACCTGATGGACTGTATAAGAATCATATTGACTACATTTGTGGAAGCAATCATTGAAGAAGCTCAATATCAGCAGTCAAAACGAGGCTGGGGGTGGACTGTGGAACAGAGCAGCAATTTGTAATCATGTACAAATTCAAATTGAGGCCAAAGAAAATGAGAACAAGTAAATGAGAATGAAAATATGATCTTGAGTATATTCCACCTGAATTTCAAAATCATAAAAATAGGTTTGAAGCATTGAGCGTCAAAGATTGAAGATCAGATGAGTTGTGGGATGACATCAAGGGTATCATCCATGAAGAGAGTAATTACAAAAGATAATTATAGAGACAGAGAAGAAAAAACCAAAATGAACGTCAGAAGAGACTCAAAATTGCACTAGAGCATCAAGAAGCCAAAAAGAAAAGATGCCAAAGTAAAAGAGCTGAAGAAAAGATTTCAAAGGGCAGCTTAAGAAGACAAAGAAAACTATTATCATGGAATGTACAGAAAGCTGGAATAGGAGAATAAAAATGGAGGAACTCGCTCAGCTTTTTTCAAGTTAAGATAACTGAAAAACAAATTTAAGCCTTGAGTCCCACAATACTGAAAGATTTTATGAATAATATACTGAAGAATCCAGGAAGCATCAAAAGAAGATGGAGGGAATACATAGAGTCACTGTACGAAAACAAATTGACTGACACCAAAAAATTTCAGAAAGAACCATAAGAGTAGGTACTAATGGTAATGAAGGAAGATAGGCCCTGGGAATGAAATATGGGGTATGAATTGACATGAGTCAACTAACAGATGTGGTCCCTGGATGTGCTCACCGGTTTATGCTAAGATATTTAGAAAACAGCTGTTTGGCCAACTGATTGGAAGAAATCCATATTTGTTTTCATTCCCAAGAAAGGTGATCAAACAGATAGTGGAAACTATTGAACGATAGCTTTAATATAATGTGCTAGCAAAATGCTACTGAAGATCATTTAAAAATAGCTAGAATGAGAACTAGCATAGATAGGAAACTGCCAGAAGTTCAAGCAGGATTTAGAAGAGGCTGTGGCACCAGGGACATAACTGCTGACATCAGATGGATCATTGCTGAAAGTAAAGAATGCCAGAAGAATGTCTATTTTTGCTTTACTGATTTTACAAAGGCACTTGACTATGTTGATCAAGACAAGTTACAGTTAGCCTTGAGAAGAATGGGAATCCCAGAACACTTAATTGTGTTCATGTGACTATGCCTTGACCAAAGACTCTTCTGCAAACAGATAAGGGAACACTGTATGGTTTAAAATTAAGAAACGAGTTCATTAGGCTTGTTTCTTCTCTCAATATCTATTTTTTGTTTGACAGTATAATTGCTCAATAGAATTTGGATTTAGAGAGTAATTAATTTTTTAAATTAATTGCATACATGATTAATACATATTGTGTTTCATACTTTCCTTCATTCACATTGTATTTCATACAATCATTCCCATGTTTTGTATTTTATTTATTTTTTTCTTTCTATAATTATATTTTATTAATTTTCATAAACATTTACAGAGATTT
>NW_006399753.1:38610893-38639022 GCF_000299155.1 Elephantulus edwardii
GATCAACATACAAAAATCAGTTGGCTTTCTCTACAGTTTTTTTTCTTTTTAAACCCCTATACATTAAACAATACATGCTGTTATTTAGTCTCTCAACCATCTTGAAAAATCAATATCCTATAAACATATCAAAGATCTTGGGATGGCACAGAATAGAGCAAGGTTCATAACTGTTGTTTATAAGGTCACTATGAGTCATTATCAACTAGACAGGACCAATAAAAATAACAACAATATGCATAACCAGTGACCTAAAATACTGACTGAGGGAGACTGAGTAACTTGTTCAAGAGAACACAAAACTGAAACAGGATTTAGATCCAAGTCAAAAAGATGAATTGCATTAGGAAAATCTGCTCTCATGAACCTCTCTCGAGTGCTGAAGAGCAAAAATGTCAATCTAGATACAAAGATGCACCTAATCTAGATCATGGTCTTCTCAATTACTTGTTATGCTTCAGAGAGTTGAACAACAACTAAGGATTATAGAAGAATAGATGCCTTCGAGTTGTGGTGCTGGAGAAGAGTCTTGAACATACCATGGACTGCCAACTAAACAAATATTTCTGTGTTGGAGAGGGTGAAACCAAGCCTCTCCTTGGAAGATAGGATTGTAAGCCTCACTTACTTTTAGCACATGGCCAGGAGAGATCAGTCCTTGGAGAAGTACATCATGCTTGGAAGGGTGGATGGACAGGAGAGGGAGACCCTGGATGAGAAGGATTGATACGGTAACTGGGCCAATGGGGTTGATGTGTCAGAATTAGTGAATCTGCCTCAGGACAGGGAAAGGTTCAGAGCTGCTGTACAGAAGGTCATTATACATTGCAGGTGACTCAATGGCACATAACAACAATAACATACTATGACAGGTTTGGAAGCAGGAGTGGCATCCACTTCCTAAATAACATGCCTCCGAAACTCTAGGACCTTTAATAAATGTCAATAGTTGTAGAGCGATTTCAGGCCTTTTGTTCATAGGGTTGCTATGAGTTGTGCTCAACTCGAAGGCAATCAACAACAGCAACAACATTCTCATTGTTGTTGTTGGGTACCAATGAGTCCATTGAAACTCATAGCAGTCTTATGAGATAGAGTAAAACTCCCCCGTGGTATTTTGTAAGCTACATTATTTATTGGACTGCATCATCAAGATTTCTTCCCCTTATGAAATGACCCATTCATTGGGAGGGTTCAAATCACAAATCTCTCAGTTAGCAATCAAGTGCTTAACTATGGCACCACCAGGGCTCCTATTAGTGGAGCTGGATGATAAAACTACTTTCTTAACATCTTGGAGTAAAATTTGTTGTTATTTTAAAACTGTACATCAAGGAAACACTTTATAAGGCAAAAAGGCTTGGTCTTAAAATTATTTTAACTTTCTCCCTCTCAAGTAGAGGAAGTAAACTTCCGAAAACCCTATTGAAGATACCATCAGTCTACAGAGCTATTTTCAAGAGAATGTTTCATTATTTGCAAAGTAAGCAATCGTTCTGAGAGCTATTTTTAAACCACAGAACATTTCTATGACAGCATAAGTCTCCATCCATTCTCTTTTACTTATCCTCATTTTTCACATTTCCTTCCTCCACCCCAATAAAATCTTCAGAAGTTTTAATACAAAGAATTTTCCTGATTTTCATGTGACGTAAATTTTGAGTCTGGAAAAATAGATACAAAGATATTCATGCTATAAATATTAACACATCAAAAGACCAACCCTGGAACCATCTGGAAGATGCTCCCTCAATGTTAAGATAATAATAACAACTACTGATAACTACATAGCACTTGTGCTTTTATGTGTTCTTTCACTTAATTACCACATTTTACGATTACTCTTTTATTTTGTCACCCCATCTCCAAGGTAGATTCAATTATTTTCCTTATTTTAGGATAAGGAAAGCTAACTCCAGAGATATTGACAGACTTACCCAAGGGCACTCTACCAGAAATGTAAAGTCAAATCTCAGTGTTCTAACATTATAGCTCATGTCATGCTCGTTTGCCCCACACAAGTCTAAGTCCACAATCCTTAGATGTTATAAAAAGTTAATGTGCTTGACTGATAAGTGAAAGGCTGTGAATTTGAATCTACTGAGTGGTGTTTCTGAAGGAAGATTTGGCTATCAACTTCTGAAAAATCAATCATCAATAATCCTATGGAACAGAATTCTACTTTGAAGTCTGCCTCCATCCTTTAAGAGTCTCTCTTTCAAATGTTGTTATGTGCCATTGAGTCGCTTGCAACTCATAGTGACCCTATGTACAAGAGCTCTAAATGCTGTTCTATCCTGTGCCAACCTAGCCATCTCAAACACACTTATTCCCACCACTCCAGTCACAGAATCGATCCATCTCACCAAAGGTCTTCCTCTCCTTCGCTTCCCCTCCACTCTGCCAAACATGCTGTCCCTTTCCAAGGACCAGTCCCTCCTTGCAACATGCCCAAAATATGTCAGACGAAGCTTCAGAATCCTTGACTCCAGGGAACACTCTGGCTTCACCCTCTCCAGGACAAACCTGTTTGTTCTCCTAGCAGTCCATGGTATATTCAACACTCTTCTCCAGCACCAGAGCTCAAAGGCATCAATCCTCTTTCTGTCAGCCCTATTCATGTCCAACTCTCTGATGCATAGCACATAATTGCGAAGACTATAGCCCGGATCAGGCACACCTTAGTCTCCAGCCTGACATCGTTGCTCTTCAGTACTCTTGAGAGGTCCCTCACAGCCGACTTTCCCAATGCAATTCGTCTCCTGATTTCCTGGCTGCTGTTACCAAGAGCGTATGCAGATGACAAAAACCTGCTTGCTGAAACTGAGGAGGACCTGAAGCACTTGCTGCAGAAGATCAAGGACTACAGCCTCCTATATGGACTGAAGCTCAATGTCAAGAAAACAAAGATTCTAACCACTGGGCCAATTGGCAGCATCAGCATGGATGGTGAGGAGATTGAGATAGTTAACAGTTTTAATTTACTTGGCTCCACAGTCAACGCTCTTGGTAAGAGCAGCCAGGAAATCAGGAGACAAAATAACACTCTCTTTCAAATATTAAAAAAAAATAGAGGTCAAGATACTATATCCACTGCAAGACTATTTCCCAAGATGTGGTTGGTTGTTTGGTTGGTTTGTTGGTTGGTTGGTTGGTTGGTTGGTTGGTCTGAATTAAGACACTACCGTCCCATCTTGGATACAGCTATACAACTTTTTGTTTGGAGGTCAAGACTCTACAGCTTTGTTAAGACACAAATAAGATATGTAAACTACCAGGGTTTCTGTGAAGTAGCAAAAAGAAAGTGACATACTTTATTTCAATTGTAACACAATTCATTCTGAGTTCAAACACTCTTAGTCTAGTGTGTCACTCCTTCTTAAACTCCACATAAATCATAATGTCACAATCCACAGAAGCTGTGAAATTCTGAGTCTGCCATGGAAGTATGACTCTGATGCATGATGAAAGAAATTGACCAAATGCAACTCTTTCTGAGGGAACATACACGGTTTCAACCCCCATATTAATGGTGTTAAACAAACAACGATAGGTTACCATTATAGGCTTTTACGTATATATGTGTTAATTAAAGGATAATTATATATATCTGAGTAATTCAGTCAATTGAATTACACTGTACAAAACTCTACTCAAAAGTTTCCGTTTTCATGACATGTATGTGACAAACTGTAAAATTTTTCTTTTTTTCCATGACCATATAATATACTGTCTTTCTGTTTTTGTCCTTCCTCCCTATTTTATGAATAAAATGAGGTTTTATTAGAAATATTGATGAAGTTTCATCAGTAACACAATTCCTGTCTGGTAGTAACTGCTTATGCATTTGGCTTATAATAGGTCTGGTCGCCTAGTGGCAAGAAGCTGTGCTGCAATCTCAAAGGTTCACAGTTCGAGGCCACCAGCTGCTCCATGTGAGAAGGATGAGCAATCTCATCCTATGCGATTACTGCCACTGAAAACCCACTGGAGGGTCTGCTATGGGTTGGTTTCAACTCTATGGTACACAACAACAACAACAAAAACAAGCAAAAGGTCAGTTTAAATCTACTAGCTACTTCAAGGGAGAGACACAGGCTCTCCTGCCATAAAGATATACAGCCTCAGATATCCAATGGAAGGTTGCAAGGAGACTGCTTGAGGGCAGTGGTGAGTTGAGTATAAGGAAGAAAGCTAAGATGGGGACATGAAGATCTCTCTTCTCCCCATCTAGACAAAAGCAGAGTTATCTCAGGGTAAGAGAAAGAGATCATTAATTTACAAGAGACACACCCAGATTGAACCTCCTAGGTCCCCAGAAGAAGAAGTCAGCCAGTGGTTAGCCCATAAAATGTTTGAAAGCTCTTTTTCCTCCATTCTACAATCAAGATTCTGGCTATTCCTATGTCAGTTATCTATAGTTTCCTTACTTGATCCTTTAACTCAACAAGTTCAGTCCCAGACATGCCAGTGTGTGTCCTTGGTCTAAAATATAACCCTGCAGTCTTCAATGCCTGATTTCAGGACAGATTCTGAAAGAATCATTTAGATGCTGTGTAATTATTATTATAAATACAAAGGGCAGTTTGCCATTTATATCATATTTTTATGGCTAAAATGTTATGGAAACCATTTAACAATTTAACTCTTATCATCATAGGATATGAATTGTCTACTTTCATTCATTGATAAAGGAAATTTCCCTTAAATTATACAGGGAATAGAACATGAAAATTCAGCTAGTCAAAGTGGTCTTCAAAGTTGGAACTAGAGCTTAGAAAAGGATACAGCTGTTTTCCACACAGTCATTAATTACCAAATGTACCAAGGAGATCAGGAGCCCAGGTAACGTAGTAATTAGGTTGCTTGGCTGATCCCTCAAGGTTAGTGATTGGAGCCCACCAGCTACTCCATGCGAGAGAGATGTGATGATCTGTTTCCATAAAGATTTACTACCTTGGAAACCATATGGGGTAGTTCTACTCTACCCTATTGAATTGCTAGAGTCAGTCTCAATGGCAATAGGTGTATGCTCAGGATATTCTCAAAACTGTATTTATCTCCAGACTGGGTAAAGAAGGTGACTGGGACAATTTCCAAGTAGAAAAGAGCTATTTTCTACCATCTTTTAATCCCACAGAAATTGGGGAGGAGAGGATATGGGATTTGGAAGCTTCCCTATGTTTGTTGTTAGGTGTCTCAGAGTCAAGAACACAACATAATGACCCTATGAACAATGCATCTGCACTCTGTCCTAGCTCTGTCATCCTCACCATCTCTGGCATACTTGAGGCTTTTGCTTCAATCACTGTGTTAATCTATCTTGTTGAGGGTCCTTCTCTCTTTTGCTGACCCTCCATCCTACCAAGCATAGTTGTTGTTGTTGTTGTTGTTGTTGTTATGTGCCGTGAAGTCGTTTGTGACTCATAGCGACCCTATGTACAACAGCCCTAAACCCTGCTCTATCCTGTGCCAATCGTATTGCCTCTGACGCACCCATCCCGATTACCCCAGTCACTGAATCAATCCACCTCATAGAGGGTCTTCCCCTCCTGTGCTGTCCCTCTACTCTACCCACTATGATGTCCCTCTCTAAAGACCTGTCTCTCGTCCAAAGTATGTCAGACGAAGCCCCAGAATCCTTTCCTCCAAGGAGTAGCCTGGTTTAACCCACTCTAGGATGAATTTTTTTGTTTTCTTGGCAGTCCATGGTACATTCAATACTCTTCTCCAGCACCACAGCTCAAAGGCATCAATTATCCTTCTATCCTCCTAGTCATTGTCCAACTCTCCAATGCATAACAAGTGATTGCAAAAACCATGGCCTGTATCAGGTGCACCTTAGTCTCCAGAGAGAGACCGTTGCTCTTGAGTACTTTAAAGAGGTCCCTAACAGCATACCTTTCCAAGAAATGTCCAAAGTATGTGAGATAAAGTTTCACCACCTTTGCCTCTAAGAAACGCTCCAGCTACACTTTCTCCAAGATGCATCTGTTTGTTCTTTTGGCAGTCCATAGGAATATTCAGCACTCTTCTCTAACACCACAACTCAAAGGCAACAATTCTTCTATCAGGTTTTCATTGGTCAGGTCTCAGATGCATAGCACATGACTGAAAAGACCAAAGCTTGAATCAGGTGAACTTTTATCTTTAAACTTACATCATTATTCCTTAGTACTTTGGAGAGGTGATTGAGAGCCAACTTTCTCAATACAATACGTCTATTGATTCTTGACTGTTCATACCAAGGGTGTTGATTGTGGATCCAAGTAAGATGAAATCACTGACATTTTTAATCTTTTGTCTATCTATCATGATATTGTTCATTGATTCAGTTGTGAGGATTTTTGTCTTTCTGATGTTAGAGACAATCCATACTGAAAATGCTGTCTTTAATCTTCTACAGTAAACACCGTAAGTACTCCTCATTTTCACCAAGCAAGTTTGTGTCATCTGCATAGCGCAGATTGTTCATGAGTGTTCCTGCAATCCTGACACTACCTTCTTCTTCATAAAATCCAGCTTCTCAAATTGTTTGTTCAGGGTAAAGATTGAATAAATGTAAAGAAAATATACAACCCTGATGCACAAATATTGATGCACAGAGATTTTAGAATCAATACAAAGCAGGCTCAGTAAGTCAGGTGCCTTTTTGAGAGAGAATCCGAGGAAAAGTCATGATGATCATCTGCCACAGTTTGCCTGTAAAAACCTCAGATTACATTTGTTGACTAGTTAGTACAATTGTTGCTAAGTGCTGTTGAGCTGTAGGTGACTCATAGCGACCCTATGAAAAAAAGACTTGAACACCTGTATAACTTTCATCATTTCTCCACATTCATAGAGTTTCCAAAGGCAAACTATTTCAGAATTGGATGCCACTCCTGCTCCCAAGTTTGTTTAAATTGGGAAGCTCCACCAAACTCTGTCCACCATGGGTGACCATTATAGCATTTGACACATCAGTGTCACAGTATTTAGCATCACAGCAATGATGAGTTACCTCTGTACACCAAATGGACAGACCAATGCTATACCACTTAGAAGAATATTTGACCAAAAACAAATAAAACCAGGCCTAAGGGCCACAGATTAAAATCATCCACCTTTGGCTTGGTAGCATAACTTTCTATCCACTAGGCCTACAGAGATCTATGTTGTTGCTGTTGTTATTGTTGTTAAGTGTCGTCAAGCTGTAGACAACTGGTAGTGACCCTATGAGGGAAAGACCTGAACACTTGTATACCTTTCATCATTTCTCCACATTGATAGAGTTTCTGGAGGCAGGGAGAAACTTGGTTTCACCCTTTCTAAGACAGACTTATTTGTTTTCTTGGTGGTGCATGATATGTAAAAGACTATTATTCAGCACCACAATTCAAGAGTATTGATTCTTCTTTGTCATCCTTTGTCATTTTCCAACTCTCTGATGCGTAGCAAGTAGTTGCAGAGAGCATGGCCTGGATCAGACACACTTTAGTCTCTAGACTTACATCATTGCTTCTCAGTACTCTGGAGAGGTCCTTGACAGTAGATTTTTCCAGTACAATTCATCTTTTGATTTCCTGACTGCTGGTGCCAAGAGTCTTGATTGTGGAGCAGAGCTAGCTGTAATTGTTAACAACTCAACCTCTCCTCCATCTATCATGGTGCTGCCAATTGGCTCAGTGGTGAGTATCTTCGTCTTCTTGATGTTGAGCTTCAATCCATATTGAAGGCTGCAGTCCTCAACCTTCTGCAGAAAGCCCTTCAGGTCCTCCTCAGTTTCAGTAAACAAGGTTGTGTCATCTGTATAATGTAGGTTGTTGATGAGTCTTCCTCCAATCCTGATTCCTCTTCATAACGACTAGCCTCCCGAATGATCTCTTCTGCATATAGATTGAAAAGTTGTGGATACAGGATGCATCCCTGACACACTCCTTTCTTGATTTTGAACCTTGTAATGTTTCGTTGCTCTGTTCTGAGGACTGCTTCCTGGACCAACTATAGGTTTCATATAAGCATAATCAAGTATTCTGGGATTCCCATTCTCCTCAAGGTTAACCACAAAGATATTAATCCTGTTACTTTTTTTTTACTTTACTTAATTTATATAACAAATATTTAGAAGGCATAATACTTAACTTTATGGAAAATATAAAGATGTGTGAAACTACGGTCCCTTCTCCATGCAGCAGTTTAACATTATTTATCTTGGCTCTTATGATTATTGTCCCATGTTCATCCTTCCTGGCTAGCCATTCCAAGGCTCAAATTTCTGTGAGTTTGCTTTGTATTATTGGGTTTTGGATCCTACCTATATGCTTTTGTGTCTGTGGGTTGGCCTCAGCTCTTCCTATCTTGTTCTGTCTGATAATGAATAGATCTAAGATGGTAGCCAGTGATATTCACTTCCTGGGGTTTACCACCTTGTGTAAACACCCTTCCCTTGACTATCTTCCAGGCTGATTAGCTCATATTTAAGGAAAAGAATATAGAACTTAAGGGATATCACTTGAAAATACTACAAAAAAGAATTTGAGTTCTATCTTGAGCCTCATCTCTTGTTCTCTTATTTGCTTGCTCTGATACGTTATGAGATTCTAGTTTAAGATTTATTTATCCCGTGACATGTAATATTGTACCATATCATATAATAATATTCTTCCATTTCTTGCCAACTGTGATGTTGTGAGCTTTTCTAAGGAGAAGTTCATGTGACAGGGAATGAGGATGGTCTTCAGTCACTAATCAGCAAGAAACTGAGGTTCTTGAGTCAGTAATTTATGAGAAATTGAATCCTACCATCAATCTTTTTTGACTGGATTTGAAAGCAGACTTTCCTCTAGTCAAACCTTTAGATGAGACTGACACTCAGATTGTACCTTTGTGAGCAGCCTGAGACAGGGTCAACTAGCTAAAATACTCTTCTATTTCTGACCTGCAGAAATTGTAATATGATAAGTATGTATTGCTTTAAGTCACTAAAATTGAGGAGATCTTTTTATCTAGCAATAAGCAAGTAATAAGGTTGATGTTTATCCCAGTGGTAAGGGGCTGCAATGACAACCCAAAGGCCCGCAGTTCATATCTATCGGCTGCTCCAAAGGAGGAAGATGGGAAGTTCCCGCTCATGCATTTTGTTGTCGCTGTTGTTGGCATGTGCCTTTAAGTTGGAACTAACACATAGCTAACCCTCCAGTGGGTTTTCAAAGGTAGTTAGTCATATAGGAGACTGCCCATCCTTTTCCCAAGAAGCTGTTAGAGGATTTGAACCACATGCCTTCGGGATTGCAGCTTCTTACCACTAGAGCTTACCATTAGGTTCTTACCACTACAGCTTCTTACCACCAGGGCTCCCTTTACTACCTCTGAAAACCTACTGGAGAGTCAGTTATGGGTCAGCTTTGTCTAGAGGACATACTGCAACAACGACAATGTAAGATGACTTCTCAGTGTCTCCACTCTGACCTGTGGTTGAATTTCCTTTTATCTTACCTTTCAGTATTGACTAGTAAATCTTAACTAGTAATACCAGAATGACTCTATTCTTCAAAAAGACTAGAGATGTTACTATAATAAGTGGAAAACCAATTTTTAAAAAACCAAAAAAATAAAAAACTTTCACTCAAATCACAGTTTAAAACAAACAGCAAAGCAAAACTGGAGATGACCTAGGAGATTTCTGTAGCCAATTGCAGACTGGCAATCATATTTTTTCCTTGTTTTCCAGATCCTCTCTAGGCCTCCACAGACAGAGGAACCACACAGCAAGTACCCAGACCACATCCCAGAATCTGTCTCTTCCCTACTTTACTGTCTAATGAAGAGTCGGACCGTAAATAAACACATCTTCTCTTTTCTTCTTAGCATTTCTAAGGCAGGTAGATGGCTAATTATCTGGTGAGATTATTCCGCAGCATTTTAAATTCCATCCTCAGCAGCTTTTCATAAAAAAAAAGTGAATAGTTGTGAAGTTTGTACATTGCTATAATATTGTGGTAAATCCAAAACCAAGTCAGTTTAAAAGGCACCATTTTTTCCATTAAGGTTTTAGTATTCTTTTTGAAAATCTAAACAAATCCAAGGGCATAGAAGCAAAGAAAAACAAGTGAACTGTAAGAGAGGGCATTTGAAAAGCACAAGCTAGAAAGGTGCAGGTGTTTACATTAGTGACAGCTTTAGTGTTGACGTGGTGCATACAACGGAGCAGCTGACTACTACAATGAAGAGTACATTCTGTCCTATCACAACAATTCTCCAACCAACTAAAGTGTTTCTGCATCCATTAACACCTCATTCTGAAAAGCCTGCCTATGAAAAGAAGAAAAAGCTGAGATTTCATCTCATCCTGAACTTAGCCTACTTAGAGATCACAGAACAGGTATTTCTTCTCATGAGCCATGCAAAGTGTAACTTCTTATGTAAGAACAAAATTGCACAAAAGTAGAATAATGTTTCTGAAGTGAAGAGATGGATTTAGAGAAATAAATTCCTTTTACTTAGTAGGAGCAAACTATTCTTTGTAGTCCTTTAGGGCAAGAAGGAGAAATGACTTAATCCATAAAGCAAAATATCCATGGAAAGAGGCCCTGGGTGATTCAAACACTTAATACGACGGGGATTGCTGGCTGGAAGGGTAGAAGCTTGAGTTTATCTATCTAAAGGTACCTCAGAAGAAAGGCCTGGTCAGTTGTTGTTGTTGTTGTTATGTGCCGTCAAGTCGTTTCCGACTCATAGCGACCCTATGCACAACAGCCCTAAACCCTGCTCTATCCTGCGCCAACCGCACCGCCTCTGACACACCCATCCCGATTACCCCAGTTACTGAATCAATCCATCTCATAGAGGGTCTTCCCCTCCTGCGCTGTCCCTCCACCCTCCCAAGCATGATGTCCCTCTCCAAGGACCTGTCCCTCCTGGCAACATGTCCAAAGTATGTCAGACGAAGCCCCAGAATCCTTGCCTCCAAGGAGCAGCTTGGTTTAATCCTCTCCAAGATGAATCTGTTTGTTTTCCTGGCAGTCCATGGTACATTCAGTACCCTTCTCCAGCACCACAGCTCAAAAGCATCCACTCTCCTTCTGTCCTCCCTAGTCATTGTCCAACTCTCTGATGCATAACAAACGATTGCAAACACCATGGCCTGTATCAGGTGCACCTTAGTCTCTATAGAGACACTGTTGCTCCTGAGTACCTTAGAGGGGAAAAATCTTGAAGAGTGGAGATAGAGTAATCAGATGTTGTTGAGTCAGATCCTATTGGTGACGACATTAGTTCATCAAAGCAGAACTCAGCCCCATGACATTTTCAATCGCTGGACTTTTAAAAAAATACTTTGGAGCATAGTTACACACACACACACACACACACACACACACACACATATACGCGCGCACACACACACATGCACATACCTCTTGGTTTTGGTTTTGGTTTTTCTATCTCTTGTAAGACAAAGACACAGGGCTACCAAGAACCACACAGAGGAGAGAGAAAGAAAGAGAGAGACCAGTTGTCCTCTTTGGTGGCCTACCTGTAATGAGTTGTACTGGTTAACCTAAAGGATGCCCTTCTCTGGCAATTCAAATCCTCTGGGGGCTTCACCGGAAAAAATATGGACAATCTCCTCCATTGTAATTTATACAGCCTTGGAAATCCAAAGGAGGGTAAGTTTGAGTTCGTTTTGACTTGCTGGCAATGCGCTTGACTCTGAAACTTATATAAAACTGGATTTTCTTCTTATTGTACTGTATTTGCATGGTATCCCTAAAGCAACTTTGTCCTCAACAAAGAACTACAGTACTATCTGAGCCTTATCAGATCCAGTGTTCTTGTGTTTTATGTGAATACAAATAATAACTGGGCCTCCTGGCTGACTCCTCTCAGGAGTAGTTCCTGGTGTATAGTCACCATTAGGTGCTTGTCCTTTTCTAACGCAGATATAGATGAGCCATCCATCACAGATTCCCAAGAGGATGTGGCAGAACGGAATAGAAACTCAGAATATTCCAAAGCTCTGTCCTTTGAAACACAAAGTGGGGTAGGGAGCCAAGTTAAGGCCTTGTTGCTCTGAAAGCCTGCCCCTGCAATGCCTCATTAGGCCAGTTTGTCTGCAAAAGTCAAAAAGGTTGGTCAGTGCCAAGGTCGAAGATGATCAATTTTCCTTTCACAAGTCCTCTTCCCACTTCAGCTAAGGTCTGCTCTTCCTCTGAGGCCATTCATTAACTCTGTGTTCTCTGATTTCTGTCTCAAACACATCTACCCACAACCACACATCATACACAAACTCCAACAAGGCGTCTACTGAAAATAGCTCCTATGGCAATTAATTTTAAGTGCTGAATGGACTCTCACAGCTGTTGATAGGAACTGCTCATTGACATCTCCCTCAAGTGGTACCCTGTGTGCCTGCCTTACCTTAGATATGCCTCTTGAACATCAAAGCCTGTTCCTTTACTCTGTCCATTCACGTTCAATTTACACCAGCAACAACCAACTTCCCTTAAGATAAGTGACAAAGTAAAAGGGCCAGTCCTCTTATAATTTGTACTTGGTATTGTAAAGAATATGAATAACTGCCTTCAACTCCCAGTCACTCAATCATGTTACAATGTTTATTCAATAAATCTCTAAGTAGTGCTTTTCTGCCAGAAAGAGCAAGGACTCTGACAGCCAATAAAACAAAATACTATGAGTCTTTTTTTTAGTATTTATTTATCCCCTTGCACACTGAGAACCTGAATAACGAGAGGTTTGTGTCTGAAAAAAAAAGGCTTAACGATCTACTTCACAAAAATCAGCTATTGATACTTTCGTTTGAGTCACAGCTCTGGTTTCTTTAGGATATAATCCCGGTAGTGGAAGTACTGAGTCAAATGATATTTCTACTTCCAAAGTTTTGAGAAAGCACCAGACCACCTTCCATAATGGTTGTACCATTTTACACTCTCACCAGCAGTGAATAGGAGTTCTAATCTCTCCACAACCTCTTAAGAATTTGCTGTTTGCTTTCTTGTTGAACTTTGCTGTTATTGCTAGGATGAGATGATGTTTCATAGTTGTTTTGATTGCATCTTTCTGATAGTTGGGGATTTTGAACATTTCTTGATGTGTTTCTTTGCCATCTGAATGTCTTCTCTGGTGAAGTGTCTGTTCATATCTTGTGCCCATTTTGTGACTGAGTTGTTTACATTTTTCTCTTGAGGAGCTGAAGTATTCTGCATAGTACTACTGTTGTAAAATGAGACTGATATAGGGGTTGGGGGGATACTGAGAAAGATGGGATAAATTATGTATACTGCATTGAAAGAGATGAGGGTGAGAACTGTTTAAAAGAGATATATGATAAGGTATTGTCATGACAGGAGCCCAAAATGAAGGCTGCACAGTGGAGTGAACTTGGGGGGAGGGATAGTATAACAATGAAAGAATTTTTCTTTTACTTTTCAAAGAGAAAAGCAAACTGGAGGGGAGGTATGGGCAGGGAGAAAAGTGCAACAATGAATGAATGGAAGTTCAAAATCTCTGTAAATTTTCTTTAAAATTAATAATAATAATAAATTTTTTTAAAGAACAAAAGTATCAAAAAATAAAAGCAAAATTATTATTGTTGTTTGATGCCATCTAGTCGTAGACGACTCATAGTGACCCTATGAACAAACGGCCTGAGCACTGTTCGTACATAGAGTTTCCAGAGGCAAGCCATTTCAGAAGTGGATGCCACTTCTGCTTCCAGGCTTGATTTAGTTGGGAAGCTCCAGCCAACACTGTCCACAATGGGTACCCGTTACCACGATTGGCACATCACTTTTACAGTCTCCAGCATCACAGCAACCACGAGTTACCTCTGTACAGCAATGCACAGACCAGTGCTATATTACCTAGAAGAATAAAGCAAAATTAGTTTGAAAAAAATTTTAGATGGCTGAGTCTGGAGGACATTATGTTGAGTGAAATATCTCAATCACAAAAGGACAAGCACTGTATAACCCCGTTGTTGTAAAATAGGATTGTTGGGGAGAGAACAGGGAAAAGTGGACAGAAAATAAATACTGCTTTGGAACAGATGAGGGGAAGAATGGGCCAAAGGAATATATGATTAGACATTATATATATAACAATAATCTGGAACAAGGGGAACATGTGCAACAATGAATGGATTAATTAAAAAAAATTTAAAAATAAAGAAGATTTGTCCAATTTCGGAGGGGTGGGTGGAAATCAGCTATTGAAAATCCTAGAGAGTACAGTTCTCCCAGACACATGTGAAGTCAGAGCCATTTGACAGCGCTCTGGTTTTGTGCACATTGACTCAAAAGATAGTCACATTCTCTGAGGTCCACAGTTTTTACCAAGAGACGACATCTGCTAATTCAGCTTTAAAGAAAAGGAAAACAAATCATATACAACTCAAATTCTGCCTTGGTTTTAAAAATTCAACAAGAAGTATTCCCGCAAAGGCTGCATCTCTAAAGTCAATAATCATGCAATCTTTTTAGAAAAGCTACGTGCAGGTATACTCCTTTCAATATTATTTGAAAGACAGCAATGCTCAGTGCCTGTTGTTATTGTTGTTATGTGCCATTGAGTCATCTGTGATTCATAGCAACCCTGGAGACAATAGCTCTGAACCCTGCCCTATTCTGAGCCAACTTCTGCCACACACCTACCTCCAGTACCCCTATAACAGAGTCAATCCATCTCATCCAGGGCCGTCTTCTCTTGCTTGCGTGTGTTTGACACAAGCTTGTTTTGGAGTTGCAACTCCTTTGCTTCCTTTTTGTGTAAACTGGGGGCAAGGCTCATAATAATTCCAAGACTATTTCCTTCATCTGTAAAATGAAGATAACCAATATCTAACTCACAGAACTGCCAGGAGGATTAAATGAGATAATGTGAAATGCAAAGCGATTCATAGCACATAAAACTCAGCAGCGGTACTTCAGAATTCTTTGACCTGAATAGAGCATATAACATATAAACAGAAGTTGGCATTAAGGAAATAAATTTGCTGGATGTAGAAAATGTCAGTCTTTGTAGGTTGCAAGCAGATGAACATCAAGGGAACACCAGTCATCATGAGTTCAAGGTATCTTAGATGAATTATGAATGGTTCTACCAACAGGCTCATAAGTTGAATCTGACACTTCTGAGGATAAATCAGTGTAATACATTCAATATATTAATACAAGTTTTCTAAGAGGGGTAGAAAAGTGAGATATTTCAACCTTTCATTCCAAAACCATTCAGATTCTAAACCCTTAACAGTTCATTTATTTCCATAATTTTACCATTGGATCACAGCTTACAATTTATTGGATGCTATTGACTTTCTCTTTAGCCTTTTCTCCTGAAAATGATAGTTCTTATGCCCATCAAAGGAAAAGAGTTTATCCAAATATTTTCCTTTAGCATATGAGTTATCTGAGTCTATCCTCTTTTTTACCATTTTCTACAGGATAATCCAGCAGGCAAGATAGTCAAAAGACAGAAGTAAATGTTACTACAGCAAGAAGTGTGAGGGCATAAACTTTCTAAAAACAAGATCACTGGGGGTAAGTGGACAGTATCCTGGTATTCTTCCTTTAGCCTGGATGTGCTTAGTTATATGTAATGGAAGGATGGTATCTTATCTATTATAGTTTATAATTATGCCAGAAATTCTATTTAAGATTATGTTAGTCAATTAGCTTAACTGCCACCTTTTCCTTCATACCTTGGAAGAATATCGTTCTTTTTTCATTTATGTCCATTCATTTACTTACTAAAATTCTCTAAGAGTGCCTCTATCAGACTTTCCATTAATCAAGTAAAGTTTAGACTCTGCTATCAAAAGAAAATCATCTAAATCTTAGTGTCTTAATACAACTGAAACATTGAAATAAACCTTTCATTAACTTAACTTATATAAATAAGCTTTATCTCCTTAAAAGAGTCAAGTACTTTTCTAGAACAACTTCTATCTATGTGGAAACAGAGATCTCAGCTCCCTTGATTTACCTATATCAAAACAACATGTTTCCTCAGTTGTCACAGCAGTGGACAAGTCCAATAGAGGGATCTTTCACTTGCAATTAAGAGCTTAGACCCAAAAGTAACATAAACAATTGCATTCCATACACCATCAACTATAACTAACTATGTGCTTCCCCTGCTTCATTAGAATCTGGGAAATGTTAGTAGAATACATGATCATTTGATGAGCCCTATTGACTCTGTCTCAGGAAATGGCGGGATACCAATTGACATGTTTCAACAAACATAGACAGTCCTGGTGTCCTCATCAAGCTATGCCAGAAAATCTGCAAGGCAGCCACCTAGTCAATTGACTAGAAGAGATCTATATTTGTTCTTAGTCCCCCTGAAAATGTTTATCCAGCAGAATGTGAAAATTGTTGAACAATATCATTAAAATTACATACAAGCCAAATTGTACTGAAGATTATGAACAATACATTAACAGAGAATTGCCAGAAATTCATACCAGATTTAGAAGAGGTGTGGCACCAGAGATATTCTTGCTGATGACAGAAGGATCTTTGCTAATATTAGAGTGAATATTAGAAGTGCATCTATTTATGTTTTATTAACCAAGCAAGGGTATTTGCATGTGTGGATCACAACAAATTATGGCTAACATTAAGAGTGGGAATCTCAGAACACTTAAAAGTGCTAATGTAAAACGTATGCCTAGACCAAGAAGCTGTCAACCAAACAAAGCAAAAAAACACTTTCTTGATTTTAAAATCAAGAAAGGTGTGCATCAGGTCTGTACCCTTTCTCCATATCTATTCAATCTGTATGTTGAACAAATCGTTTGGGAAGCTGAATTTACTAATGTGCTATCAGGATCAGAGGAAAACTCATCGACAACATGCGTTATACAGATGACACAGCCTTACTCACTGAAAATTAAGGATACTTGAAATAATTGCTGTAGAAGATTAAAGATTACGGTCTTCAATATGGATTACATCTCAAGCTCAAGAAAACAAAACCTTGACCCTGAGCTAATAAGCTGCATCATGATAGTTGGAGAAAAGATTGAAATTGTCAATGAGTTCATCTTACTTGGATCCACAATCAACACCCTCAATACCAGCAGTCAGAAGATAAAAAGAAGAATTGCATTGGGGAAATCTACGGTCAATGACCTCTCAAAACTCTAAGCGTCAATGATATCAGTTTAAAGACCAAAGTGTGCCTGGTCCAGTTCGTGGTCCTTTAAATTGCTATCATCTGAAAGTTGGACAGTGAATAAGGATGATAGGAAAAATTATGCCTTTGAGTTGTGCCAGAAAAGAATACTGAGTATTTCATAGATTGTCAAAACAACAAACACATTTCTTGGAGAGCGTGTAATGAGGGTGCTTCTAGAGGAAAGAAGGCGAAACTTCATCTCACATATTTTAGGTATGTCCTTGGAAAAAGACTTTATGCATTGTCAAGGGTCAGTGAAAGAATGGAATATCTTCAACAAGGAGAATCAACACAGTGTTAGTAACAATTGACTCAAGTATATCAGAGATTGAGTGTGTCACAGGACAGGGTGCAAATCTGCTGTTCATAGTGTCACTATAGGTCCTGATCTACTCAAGAGCACCTAGCAACAACAATTGTCTCCACAACAGAAGTCCACTACATTTTAGACTTACATTGTATAATGACCACTGACCATATGTGATGACAAATAGATACAAATGTCTTGGAAAAACCAGAGCGCTTCTTGCAGGCAAAGTTGATAAAGATTCATCTCACATACATCAGGCATGATATGAGGAGAGCTTACTCCTTGGACAGGGATATCATGCTTGGAAACGTGGAGAGACAGCCAAGGAGAGGGAAACCTTCAACCAGGTGACTGCAGCAACGGGCTTTAGTGTGTCAGAGATTGTGAGGGTGGCTCAGTGGGTTCAGGTCTAATATTCATAGGGTTGCTATGAGTCATACTCAACTCAATGGCACCTGACAACAACAAAGCCCTATGTGATAATTGAGCACTTGCACTGTTTAAAAAATTGTCATCAAGACAATTCTAGTTCATAATGACCAATATGGTGGGGTTTTCTCAGTTGTGATATTTACATAAGTACATCAGCAGGCATTCCTCCTATTGAACAATAGAGTGAATTTGAACAGCCTGCCTTTTGGGTAACAGCCAAATTCTCAACAATTGGCCAGATGGGACTTCCTACTCTGAGGATGAAGAATTTTAAATAAGAACCTGACTCTCCCTTTAGAGACATCTGAGTTCTCTAAGTTTTAATTTATAGTTTCTAAAATTTAATTTTAGCCCTTCTAATTTTCCATTTACTTATCTGTGAAATATAGACAAAAATAGTGTCTTCATAGGCCTGCCATGAGGAATAAATGAAATAATACCAGGCACATCTCAAGCATTGGGCCTGGCACATAGTGAGAACTCATAAGTCTTACCTGTGATAAAAATAATATAAATTCTCAAAATTTCATACTCTTTTCCCATTTCAGGCTATTCTAGTGAGTTTTGCCCTGTTCTTGTGAAGTAGTAAGAAAATTGTTTTCCAAGTGTTTAAACATGTGAAAGAGACACCATGCTCAAAATCACATTAGCCTGTCCCAAGCTTGAAAGTTACACTAACCTGCTGGGATGAGAATCTGAGCTGAGCTGGATGATGACTAGGCAGCTAACAATAGCACACAGCAAAAGATTCTGGCTAAGTACAGAGGAAAGCAGAGAGCAATGTAGGAGAAGTTGCCATAAATCAGAGTTCAGTTAATCATTGTGCCTCAAAGAAATTCTGCTATAAGTGTAGAAAAGTTAAGATGAAAAACACAGGATTTAGGTCAATCTAAGAAAATGGTTGCCAGGGCAGTAAATATGTGTATGTGCTGAAGTCCAGGGCCAAAATAAAATATATAAGTATGCTGGATAAAGACAACTGTGAATTACTTGTTCTTTAAGCACGTTTTCATCACTTACTAAGGAGAAAAAAGAGAGAAGAGAGCTGATTGACAGTTCAGCCTTTAGTAATGCTAGCTTCAATACAGCAAACAAACACATTTGGGAGAAAAAAGTATACAGCTGATTTGGGGGTCTCATGTTTCTTCTTTAGGGGCACAAACTTCACCCTGAGAGTTTAACACTCTGACAAGAGCTCTGGGAATCCTGACTCCAGGCAGTGGTGAAGTACTAGGTCAGTGGTTCAAATCCACCAGCCACTCTGTGAGAGAAAGACGAGACAATTTGTTTCTATAAAGGTTTATAACCTTAGAAACCTTTTCAAGCATTTCTACAAAGTTGCAGTGAGTTGGAATCAAGGTAAAGCAGGGTTCATGAAAGTAAACCCAAAGCATAGTTCACAACAAATGAATTTTTCCTGGTTGCTCATATTGGGAAATCTGAAGCGAGAAAAGCATTCCAACCTCAAATAGGTTCTATTTCTATAAAATACAGTCAGTCTAGGGCTCACCAGTGTCTTTTTAAATCCTTGTATGATAAGAAGACAAGATGAGGAATGGCCTTCTGAGAATGAAATATGAAGATAATGTACAGGCAAAAACCATTCTTAAAGATTCGTCTGGCTTCACATCTGTTTATTTAATGCTCAGTGGTAGGTAATAATGTCACAAAGAAATTATGTTGAAAATTTCCAAAAATAGTGAGTCATGGCAGTAGTGTTGAATACAGCCCCTCAGCTGGTGAAGATGGATACACTATCAGTCACCATTCCCTTAGCCTCAGAGGTGAATAAGCCAGGTAGGGTAGAAAATCCCTATGGGCACAAAAGCATTTAGTGAGGCCTATAGAACCTGCACGTTAGGAATAAGCTCTGTAATGTGTCTTCTGACTACACACTATAGTTTGGCCTTTATGCACACTCTAATAAACCAGTTGCCATAGAGTCAGTTCCCACTCATGGAGAATGAGTGTAGAGTTCTGATGTGTATAGAGAAGAAGTGCTTCTTAGGGTTTCTAATGGTTGATTTTTCTAAAGAAGATCATCAGGCATTGTGAGAAGACTCTGGGTGGATGCAAACATCCAATTTCTCAGCAGCACAGCAAGTTAAATTTTTAATCTACCCAGGGACTCCTTCAAGAAGTTCAAGCTGCTTTGAAGAAAATAGCAAAAAATAAGGCCCCAGGAAGAGATGGTATACCAATTGACATATTTCAGCTAATAGATACTGCCCTAGATGTGCTCACCAAGTTGTGCCAAGAAATCTGGAGAACAATTACCTGGCCAACTGACTGGAAGAGATCTATATTTGTTCCCATCCCAAAGAAAGGTGACCCAACAGAGTGTGGAAATGATAGAACAATATCATTTATTTCACATGCAACCAAGATTTTACTGAAGATTATCCAAAAATTACTGGAACAACACATCAGCAGAGAATTGCTAGAAGTCCAGGCTGGGTTTAGAAGCGGTCGTGGTACTAGGGATATTGTAGCTAATGTTAGATGGATCTTGGCTGAAAGCAGAGAGTACCAGAGGAATGTCTATCTATGTTTCATTGACTATGCAAAGGTGTTTGACTGTGTGTATCATAACAAACTGTGGCTGACTCTGAAAAGAATCGGAATACCAGAACACTTGATCGTGCTAATGAGAAACCTCTACTGGGACCAAGAGGCAGTAGTCAAAACAGAGCAAGGAAACACTGCATGGTTCAAAATTCGGAAGGGCATATGCCAGGGATGTGTCCTGTCTCCATACCTTTTCAACCTGTATGCAGAACAGATTATGTGGGAGGCTGAGATCTATGAGAACTGTGGCGTCAGGATTGGTGAGAGATCTATCATCAATCTGCGTTATGCAGATGGCACAACCCCACTTGCTGAAACTGAGGAGGACCTGAAGCGCTTGCTGCAGAGGGTCAAGGACTGCAGCCTCCAATATGGTTTGAGAGTCAATGTCAAGAAGACAAAGATTCTCACCACTGGACCAATTGGCAGCATCAGGATGGATGGTGAAGAGATTGAAATTGTTCACAGCTTCAGTTTGCTTGGCTCCACAGTCAACACTCTCGGCACTAGTAGCCAGGAAATTAGAAGACGTATTGCCGTGGGAGAGTCTGCTGTTAGGGACCTCTCCAAAGTACTGAAGAGCAATGGTGTCTCTCTGGAGACTAAGGTGTGTCTGATACAGGCCATGGTCTTTGCTGTCACTTGTTATGCACCAGAGAGTTGGACAATGACTAAGGAGGATAGAAGGAGAATTGATGCCTTTGAGCTGTGGTTCTGGAGAAGAGTATTGAGGGTACCATGGACTGCTAGGAAAACAAACAGATTCATCCTGGAAAGGGTCAAACTTGGCAGCCCCTTGGAGGCAAGGATTCTAAGGCTCCGTCTAACATATTTTGGACATGTTGCAAGGAGGGACAGGTCCTTGGAGAGGGACATCATTCTTGGTAGGGTGGAGGGACAGCGCAGAAAGGGAAGGCCCCCTATTAGGTGGATTTATTCAGTGACTGGGGTAATCGGGATGGGAGTGTCAGAGGCAGTGCGATTGGCATAGGACAGAGCAGAATTTAGGGATGTTGTACATAGGGTCGCTATGAGTTGCGGGCTACTCGATGGCACATAACAACAACAACAACAACCAGGGACTCCTGAATAATAATACTAGTAATAATAATAATAATAAGAAATTAATAACAATAATTAAAATACCTATATGGTAACCCTATATGTTTCAGAGTAGAGCTGAACGTCACAGAGTTTTCCATATCTGTGACACTGCAGAAGCAAAATCCACAGCACCACTGCATGGACTCAAATCACTAACCTTTCAGTTAGTGAGCCCAATGCAAACCATTTGTGCCACCTTGGAATTTTGCAACCTCTTTTACCACATCTCAAATCTCAGATTTGACATCAATTTTGCTCTCCTAGGGCTGTGATTCTCACCCAGGCATGAGCATCCAAATCATTTGAAGTGCTTTTTCAACATGCAAATGTCTACTTCCCACCCAAGACACTCTAAATCAGAAACCCTTGAGGCTAGGGCCAACAGATTTGTTTTAACAGATCTTCCAGATGGTTCTGCTCTTGGTTAATGTTTGAGAATACTGCTTTTTAGCAATAATTGAAATGTGAGTAACTTTAAAAAGCACTGATGTTTGCATCTCACCTCCAGTGATTTTTGTTTTACTGACTTAGGGTGAAGCCTACTTACTAAGAGTTTTTTAACTTTTCAAAGGTTCGGTTTTTTTCATATGCAGCACATGTCCTATCCTCTGCTTCAAAGAATGTGTATAAATTAACTCCTCAGGTATAAACTCCAGAAATTTTCTATAAAATTACATATATATATGCTTGGAACTTAGAAGCAGGAGTGGCATCTACTTCCTAGTGGCTTGCCTCTGGAAACCCTATGAACCTGAACCTGGAGAAAGGACAAATGTTATACAGGTGTCCAGGACTTTTGTTCACAGGGTCACTATGAGTAGCCTATGACACGACAGCACTAAACAACAACAACAAATATGTGTGTGTGTGTGTGTGTGTGTGTGTGTGTGTGTGTGTGTGTGTATTTTGGAAAATTAGTAACTTTCACGAGATTATCAAATAGGTATATTATCCCAAAAGTTTTCCAATATTAAGGTTTAACGTATGTGGCTATGTGGAATTTCCTCACAATTGAGAAATTGTGTGTTTGAAGTAGCTCAAATATTACTGAATGTCAGAGATGCTTCATAAAAATTTACTTTTTCTAACCAATAACTATATGGTTTCATATATTTAATAGTTATCCTTTTTAGTAGGTGCCAGTGAGTCAATTCATATTTATAGAGACCTTGGGCATTGCCCATCCTCAGCCATCTCACAATCATTGCTAAATTTAAACTTATTATCTCAGCCACTATGCCAAGATATTTTTTATTGACCTTCTATTTTACCAACTGTAATGTCTTTCTCCAAGGACTGGTCCTTCTTGATAACAAATACAGGCACCCTCACTTCTAATGAGTATTTTGGTTGTACTTTTTCCAAGACAGGCTACTTCAGTCTTTTGACAATGCATGACATATTCAATAATCTGGATCAACATCGTAACCCAAGATCATCAATTCCTCTTGGCTCTTCCTGATTCCTCATCAAGTGTTTGCATATGAAAAGTAATGCTCTTCCTGTAGGCTGACCTCATCATTGTCATCATCAAAATTCATTCAACACATTAGAGAACTTACTATATCATGTATCTATTTCTCTTATTTGGCTCTAACGTAATACATTGTTGAAAAGACCATAACCTGAATCAGAAGTGCCTTAGTCTTCAAACTGACATAATTGTTCTTTAGTAGTTTGGAGAGGTCCCTTTACAGCAAACTTTCCCAACACATCTAATCTCCTGAACGCTGGTACTAATGGTGTTGATTGTGGATTCAAGTGAAATGAAATTGACAACTTCAATCTTTATTCTATTTATCATGATGCTTCTTATCCATGTGGGTTTTGTCTTCTTGATGTTAGGATATATTAAAGATTGTAGCCTTTGATCTTCTCTAGCAAGCAAGTCCTCATTTTTAGCAAGCAAAGTTGTGTCTTCTGCCTAATACAGGTTGTTGATAAGTCTTCCTCCAATCCTGATCCTACATTTCTTTTCATTGAATCCAGGCTCTTTTGTATAATTTGCTTAGTGTACAGATTGAATAGGTATGGAAGAAGGACATAACCTTGACACACATCTATCCTGAAAACTACCAGGCAGTTTTCCCATACTCAGTTCAAACAACTTGCTTCTTACTGTATGTATAGATTTTGTAGAGCAAAACTAAGTATTCTGGGATTTCCATTCTTCTCAGTGTTAGCAATAATTTGTTAGGATCCACATAGTCAAATCCTTTTGTCTAGTCAGTAAATCGTTAGTAGACATTCTTCCAGTATTCTCTGCTGTCAGCCAGGATCCATCAGACATCAGCAGTGATATCCTTAGTGTCATGGTCTTTTATAACACAGTTTGACATAGATAAATGGAACAGAATTGAGAACCCAAAAATAGACCCAGCTATCTAAGCTCACCTGATAGTCTACAAGAAAATAAAAGCTATCAAATGGGAAAATGAAAGCATCTTCAACAAATGGTGAGGATATTTCATTTTTCAAGGAGATTGAAAGGGAAATTATTATTTATTTGGAGAGACAGGAGACAGATAACAAGCAAAACACTTCTGAGAAACAAAAATGAGGTTGGAGGCATAACACTCCCTGACCTCAAAACCTACCACTACACAGCAGTGGTAATGAAAACAACATGCTACTGGTACAATGACAGGCACATAGACCAATGGAACAGAATTGAGAACCCAGAAACAGACCCAGCTATCTATGGTCAACTGACATTCGACAAGAAAATCAAAGCTATCAAACAGGGAAATGAAAACCTCTTCAAAAAATGGTGCTGGCAACACTTGACAAAACTTGCAGAAAGGTGAAACAGAGTCACATCTCACACCATGCACAAAAGTCAATTCAAAGTGAATGAAAGACCTGGGAGTAAAGCCCAAAACCATAACATTCATAAGAGACAAACCAAGATCAAACTGAGAAGCACTAGTCCAAGATGTAAAGACACTGCCAATCTAAAGAGGATACAATTGATGGATGGGACCATCTAAAGATTAAATCTCTGTGCACATCAAAAACTTTTCCAACAGGGTGAAAAGACCTACACATTAGGAACAAACATTTGGTAATATTATCTCAGAAAAGAGTCTTATGACAAAAATTTACAGAATGCTCCTGGGCCTCTACAAGAAAAATACTGATAATCCAATTACAAAATGGGCAAAAGACATGGAAATAATGTTCACAGAGGAAGATATTTGAATGGCAAACAGGCAAATAAAGAAATCCTCCAAATCACTGGCAATAAGAGAGATGCAAAGCAAAACCATAATGAGCTACCATCTCACTCCAGTAAGAGTGGCAAAGTTTAACAGGGCAGCAAGTAGTAGATGTTGGAGAGTATGTGGCAAGAAAGGAATTCTTATACATTGTTGGTGGGATTGCAAAGTGGTGCAACCATTCTGGAAGGCAGATTTGCACTTACTCAAAAAGCTGAACATAGAAATTCCATGACCTAGCTATTCCATTATTTGGAATATGCCCTGAGAATATGAGAACTGAGGCACAAACTGAGATTTGTACACCAACATTCATAGCAGCATTACTCACCATCGTAAGAACATAGAAACAGTCCAAATGTCCAACCACAAACGAATGGATTGAGAAATTATGGTACATTCACACAATGGAATACTACGCAGAACTCAGGAGCAATAACTTTCTAAATTATTACCTAACTTGGGAGGGACTGGTGAACATTATGCTGAGCAAACTAACTCAGTCCCACAAGGATAAATATTGTATAAGACGGTTATTGTAGAAAGAGTATGGGTGGGAAAGGCTGGAAGCAGAGGGGTGTGGATGTACGGGGGGAAAGGGGATTAATCATTGGATGTACAATTTGATGGGTGGAGGGTGAGGGAAATTGAAAGAATTCGAATTTGTATTAAAATTTTGTAAATCAAATAGTGGGGGAAAACTTGTACACCTATGTTCATAACAGCATTATTCATCATTGCAAGAACAAGGAAACAACCCAGATGTCCAACCACAATAGAATGGATTTATAAGTTATGGTACATTCATAAAATGGAATACTATACAACAGGCAGAAACAATCATTTTGTAAATTGCTACCTACCTTGGAAAGGTCTAGAGAGTATTATGCTGGGTAAACTGACTCAGTCCCACAAGAACAGAATAGATACTGTATAAAACCATTATTGAAGAATGAGTATGAGGATCCAAGGAGAGGGTTGAGGGGGATGGAAACAGAGGGGTGAGGCTAGAGGAGTAGGGTGTTAATCATAGGGTTGCATAATTCGATGGATGAATAGGGTGAAGGAAATGGGAAGATCTTTTGTGAAAAACAATGCATTCAAACTTTGTAAATAAATTAGAGTAAAATTTAAAAAATTTAAAAAGAAGGGGAAAAAAGCTTGAACTTCAGGAAGTCCTTGTTCAGTTTACTATTCTAGCCATTTTTGGATGATCTTCAGCAATATTTCCTTGCATGTGATGTTAATGATATTGTTCCATGATATAATGATAATGATATTGCTAATAATTATAAATTGCACATTCTGTTGGATCACCTTTCATTGAAATGGGAACAAGAATACATCTGTCCTCCAAATTTCCTGGCATAAAATGGTGAACACATCCACAGTTTCCTCTGTTAGTTGAAACATGTCAGTTGGTACTACACCTATCCCTTGGACCATAGTTTTTTGCCAATGCCTTCAGTGCAGCTTGAACTTCTTAACTTGCTCTGTGTCTGAAAGCTGGACAATGAATAAGGATGAGAGAAGGGAGCTAATGTTTTTGAACTGTGGTGAATAACTCATGAATGTCAAAAAAAGCACACAGATATGTCTGGAGAGAATATAGTCAGAGTGCTCCTTGGATGCAATAATTACAAAGCTTTATCTCACATACTTTGAGCATGTTACTAGAAAAAGCTATTCCTTGAGAAGGACATTTTGCTTGGAAAGATGGAAGATCAGTTCAGTGAAAGAGAGGAAGACCCTTAACAAGTCGGATTAACACAGTGACTCCATTAATTGTGTCAGAGACGATGATTTGGCATAGGATAAGATAGGATTCAGCTTTGTTGTTCATAGGATTAATATAAGTCGTATATCATACTTAAATTCACAGTACCTAACAACAACAATGTAATACTATGAACTATGTCAACAAAATTCTTGCAATGTCATTTGCATAAAAGAATTCAAGTGACTCCTTTAGTATTACATAAATCATGGGGGGCAGAAATAAATGAAGATTTCTATCTGTCCATGTTTTTAATTATCATTCCATACTTGCCTTTTATGGTTTCAAAGACAACAAATATCGACAAGCACATAAGTGTTGCATATATAAGCTCCCTACTGATAGACTGGGAGGATGATATTTTTTCAAGTTAACCGCTAATCTGCAGACCCTGGGTAGAATTTTCTCCAGAGGACTTTCCACAGATTAACCTGTAAATGAATCAATACAATAGAACCATGGAAGACATCCTAACTCCACTAGTAGCCCCAAACTAAGAATCCAAATCTGATATATTGACAACTCCACTTCCTCTTTGTAGGTAATATCCAACTTGGATCTTCATCTTTGGCTCTGGCTCTAGAGAAATTTGTTTTACTTCTTAAAAGCATCCTCTATCAGTATATCTGCCTATTGAGTGGGGCAGATAAATGAGTGGGCAATATCTACAGAGAGGTTGCATACCTTGCTTAAGGTCATATAAGTGGGATATTAACCACTGACACTACGCTGGTGCTTTCCATAAAGCACACAATAACTATTCAAGGCAAGAGCACAGGATATTATCTTATTGCCAGCCTAGATCTTGCTCACCGAACCCTCAAAGAAAAGTGTCCTCTATTTTCATTCCAATGGGTCAGGTCTAAATGGACAGTATACAACATTAACATCCTCGTTAACTGTTCAGTTTGTCTCCAAGAAATTGTAATATGTTTCCTTCATATTTTTTTATAAAATCTCAATTTATGGAAATACTCATGAGTAATTTACAGTGTTCTTTACAACAATCTACACAGATCACTTGAAATACCTTCTGGCACAGGTTAAGTAAGAACCAGGCTAATTGTCACTAGGGCCATTTAAAACAATTTGGTAAGTAGATAGACATTGCTAATTGCCTCCACAAATTCTCCTTTCTCTTCACTCTGGAAATATATGATCAGATTAGTTAACTCCTTTCAAATTGGTTGCATTTCATAGAAATTTAATGTATTCTCCTTGATATATAATTTAAATCAGGGTTGTGTATTCTTGGTTTAAAGGGTAACAATGAAGGAGAAAAATTTGCAATATTTTAATCATTGCATAGCCTTTATATATTTTAGTTTAGAATGATCTTTCAAACAACCCTTCTTCTCTCTACTTATGTTTGTTTCATGCTGCTTCTTTTTACACTAGCCTCTAGAGTACTCACCAAAATTTCCATATGCTAAATTGATGCTGAATTCCAGGAAGGCAGGATTATTTCTGGTTCTTTAACTTCACACCAGATGACTACTAGTTCATGCACCATAAGCAGTTACAGTTGAGTTGATTCTG
>NW_006399753.1:38640243-38646551 GCF_000299155.1 Elephantulus edwardii
GGGGTATATTCCCAGTAACGGTATTGGTTGTATTTTCATAAGTACAATGCTGGACTTTTCTCCCTTGAGGTGGACTTGAACCATTTAATTTGGTTAAGTAGCCAAATGTCCAGAGACTCTTAAAGCACCATGGTTGAAGTGATCTTTTTCCAACAACAATCAAGAGATTCTATACCTAGGTTAAACAAAATTAAGACATGATAATAGAATTTTTTTAACAATTATTACATTACTCAGATGTCTTCCAATTACATACTATCTAGGATTTTATAGCAGAGAGACTAAAGATCAAAACACTAATGTGTATATCATTTATAGTCTACATCCATTTGCCCTGATCATTGCAAAAGCCCTAAGATTTTGTTTGATTCAACCTCTTTCTAATATATTATGACCAGTTCTCAGTATATGGTAAATAATCTGAATTATTTTCCCCTGTTGGCTTAAAGAAAGCCTTTCATCATGCATCTCCCCACTGTATTACTTTGCCTGTTTCTAGATACAAGAGTAAATATTGGACACTGCCAACAAATCAGTTCTAACACACAATGACCCTTCACTGGGTTTTCTGTTTCTGTAAATGTTTGCAAGAGGACAAAACTTTCTCCCTAGGAGAGTCTGATGGAGTCAAACTTCTGACTATTTGATTAGCCCAACACTATACTCACCATGATAACACTTTCTCAAGAGTCAAAGGTAAGTCCAATTTTCTCTCACATTTAAAAAATAAATTTAAAAAAATCTCTTACTTTAAAAAAAAATCACTAAAAGTCTTATTTTCAATTTTTTAATGCAAATACACACATACATACATAAATCTTTACTTGAGAATTCAAACAAATTGTCAGTTCTATAGTTGTAACATAAATACTACAGAATGTACTCAAAGAGAGAACAATGGTTACTTTTCCAAAAAGAGGAAGTTACCTTTGAAGTCAGATTTTACCAAACAGTGGGATAGATAATATTCAAGGTTTTTTAAAATGTTGACATAAAGTGTTAAAGGTAAAATGAAATTTGTAGAGCACAATATATTAGAAGAGGCCATGGCATTAGGAATTTTATTAATATTGTCAGATGCATCTTGGCCAAAAGCAGAGAATATCAAAGAATGACTTTTTGTTTTACTGACTACGCAAAGGCATTTGTCTATATGAATCGTAACACTATGGCTAACCTTGAGAATAATAGGAATTCTGACACACTTAATTATGCAGATATAAAATCTATCCCTAGAGGTACCTGAACAGAGCAAGGGAACACTCAATAGTGTTGGGAAAGGTATGCCGCAGGGTTGTATACTTTCTCCATACTTATTCAATCTGTATGCAGAGCAAATAATTCAAGAAGATCAACCTTATGAAGAAGAGTGTGGCATCAAAATCAGAGTATCATCAACAATCTGCGTTATGCAAATGACACAATCTTGCTCTCTGAGAGAGAGGAGGACCTGAAGTACTTACTGCAGAAGATCAAGAACTACAACCTTCATTATGGATTACATCTCAACATCAAGAAAACAAAGAACTTTACTTCTGGCCGATTAGGTAATATCATGATGTTGTTGCTGTTGTTATGTGTTGTTGAGTCACTTGCAACCATGTACAGCAGCCCTGAACCCTGCTCTATCCTGTGCCAACTTTATTATCTCTGATACATCTACCTCCATGACCCCAGTCACTGAATCAATTCATCTCATTGAGGGTCTTCCTCTCTTGTGCTGTCCCCTCCACCCTCCCAAGAACAATGGCCCTCTGCAAGGACTGGTCTCTCCTTGCAACATGCCCAAAGTATGTCAGATGAAGCATCAGAATCCTTGCCTCTAAAGAGTAGCCTGGTTTTACCCTCACTAGGATGAACCTATTTGTTCTCCTAGAAGTCCGTGGTATATTCAATACTCTTCTCCAGCACCACAGCTCAAAGGCATCAATTCTCTTTCTATCATCCCTAGTCATTGTCCAGGTTTCTGATGCATAGCAAATACTTGCAAAGACCATGGCCTGGATCAGGTACATCTTAGTCTCCAGACTGACATCATTGCTCTTAAGTACTCTGGAGATGTCTCTTACAGCAGGCTTTCGCCAATGCAATTTGTCATTTGCTTTCCTGGATGCTGGTACCAAGAGTGTTGATTGTGGACCCAAGCAAATTTAAGCTGTTAACAATCTCAATCTCTTCACAATCTATCATGATACTGCCAATTGGGCCCAGTGGTGAAAAATCTTTGTTTTCTTATGGTTGAGCTTAAATCTATATGTAAGCCTGCAGTCCTTGACCTTCTGCAGAAAGCACTTCAGGTTCTCTTCAGGTTCAGCAAGTAGGGTTACATGATGGATGGAGAAAATATAGAAATTGCCAATGATTTTATCTTGCTTGGATCTACAGTCAAAACCTTTGATACAAGCAGTCAGGAAATCCGGAAATGCACAAGAAAAGTGATGTCAGCTTAAAGACTAAGGTGCACCTTATTCATGCCATAGTCTTTCTAATCACCTGATAATCCATCCGAGAGCTGGACAATAAATAAGGATGATAGAAGAATCGACGCATTTGAGTTGTGGTGTTGGAGAAGAGTGCTGAATATCCCATTGATTGCCAAAAGAACAAATGGATATGTCTTGGAAAAAGTGCAGCCAGAGTACTCTTTGGAGGCAAAGATGGTGAAGCTTCATTTCTCATACTTTGAACATGTTGTTAGGTGGTGCTATTACTTGGAAAGGAACATCAAGGAATATTACTGAACCTCGGAAAGGTCATCAATAAACAAGAAGACCCCCAACAAGATGGGCTGACATAGTGACTACAGCAATGGACTCTAGCGTGTCAATGATTATAAGGATGGCACAAGATAGAACAGGGTTCAAGGCTGTTGTCGTAAAATCACTAAGAGTTGTTCTCAATGACAGCCAACACCTCCACCAACATAAAATGATCTTAATTTGTTTTACACCATACATTCATGCAACACACACATATGCAACGTTAGCTATTGTATGGCTACTCTATATAGAAAACAACAAAGTACTGCATTGCCCTTAGCCACCCTCATGATCAGCTTTGAAGAAGGTAATGATAATTGACAGGGTTGGTTGGTTGGTTGGTTGGTTGGTTGGTTGGTTTTTTTAATTGACTGGGTTTGCAGAATTAGATCACCAGGACATTTCTCCATGGTCTGCCTTAGTGGAGACACTCTCCTGAAATCTGTTCCACATCATAGCAACATGTGTGAGCTTCCAATTACAGACAGCAAGTGATTGTTAATGACATGGATCAACCAGAAATAAAACAATAAACTCTTTCATACTCACTGCCATCAAGTCACAGTGACCTTGCATTTTAAAGTTGAATTGTCCCATAGGAATTCCAAGGCTGTAATCTTTATGGAGCAGGCCACCTCATATTTTTCATGCAAATAATTTGGTGAGCTCAAACGGAAGACCTGTAAGTTAGGATTCCAATATTTAACACATAGTGCCCCAAGAGTTCCTGATGACTACTGAACTATCAATGTGTCATTACTGCTTATAGCTACATGAAAATTGACTTTTACTTTTTATTTTCTCCCCTCTTCCTGACAATGCACTACATGTTAAAGAAAATGTAGTGTTTTATATGACATAAGGAAGAAAGTATAATTTTTAAAAATTACTGGTGCTTTAATATTACTTTTTAATATATACATGCCCAAGGATAGATTCTCCTAGATAGGCATGAATATTTTTACTCATGCCTTACAAGTCATTTTCATTTGGGCTGGACAAGAGATCAGCAAACTTTTTCTGCAAAGGAGTACATTATAAATACTTAAGGCATAATGAATGAGAACAGTTATTTAAGTGTCTTTTTATAATACAAAATCAGACAAGGTGAGAGAGGCTGAAAGCAGAGGGATGTAGATGTGCAGGGGGAAGGGAGGATTAATTATTGGGTTGTACAATTTGATCGGGGTGAGGGAAATTGAAAGAATTTGTTCAAATTTGTATTGGAATTTTATAAACAAACTAGTAGAAAAATTTAAAAAAAAGAATAATGGGTACATAAATAAGCATTGCTGTACTCCAATAAAATGTTATTTCTAAAAACTGACATCAGCTTGCAGAGGTCTGTGAACAACTCCAGTTTAAGTCAATATTATACCAGTCAACAAGATGGGTTGGCACAGTAACTGTTAACAAAGGGCTTGAGGAGGGCAAGGTTGTTTATAGGGTCTCTTTATGAGTGGGAGTCAACTCAGTGGAACCTAACAACAGTAGCCAGGAGCCACAATGTGGATTGTTCCATTTTAATTTATTGGAATGAAATAAAATTTAATTTTGCATTCTTCAGTTGTTCTAGAACATTTTCAGAACACAAGAGACATATTTGGCTAGTGGTTAACATATTGGATGGCATACCTATACAATACTTCTGTCTGCACAGAGCAATTGAACTCATCTCTCAAGGTCTTCAAGCTATATTAAAATTCTTTGGATAGAGTAAAAAGAAAGAACTACTAATTTTTTTGTCATTTTTGACACTTACTCAATATGAACGATTTATAATAGTATCAAGCAGTGTGAAAGTTTCATAATCTGCACAAAAATGCAGTGGTGTGATTTTAAGCCAACATTCTAATTTTCACCAAAGATGAGGTGTTAATAGTACTTTTGAAATGTTGTTTGTAAGAGTTTAAAAGTGAAATGAAAACTATGGGCACAATAAAGATTATGGTATTCACTTCACTTTACCTTTTTAAAAATTACTTTGTGAAACTAATTTCCAAATTCGATAATCTATAGTTCTGTCACTGTCCGTTCACTGGAAACGAACAGCAACACCCTGATGACAGTAAACACTGTGGGAGCCGTTCAGAGACTTGATCCAGCTCAATTTTATTGAAGGCTGTAGAACACTTACAATCGAGCAAGTAAACAGGAAGACAGAATAGGGTGGGCTTGCAGACGTGGGACATGCGGATTGGATAGGAGAACCTCTGCTTTGTTCAGACTACTCCCAGCTCAACAGATGTGGCAGCCATCTTCTCAGGTGGTGGGCTTTCTCAAGCTGGTATGGCCAAACACAGGAGAGCTTTGTCTACCCCATATTAAAGGCCGTTGGGAGGCTTGTACTTATCTGGAGCTAGGTGATCTGTCCTGGCCAAAGGCTCTCCCTTCCTCCCCAACATTCCCCAACATAGTCCTTAAAATTATCAGAGGGGGAAACAGGTGCAAAAAATTTGCTAGCATAGCAAGTCTAGAACATTTATCATTTAAAATCACTATCTGATTTCCAACTGTATTTCCAATCTCTTACAACTGTAAGAGATTTTGTCTTGTTACTATTTCCCATGCTAGGGTCATCTCTCTGTCAAAAGAGTCTATCTGAGAATTGATGTCAAAGGTGGGCAAAGGATGGGGTAAGGTCATTTCCTTTAAAAGATCATGAGATTTTAAATCTCTAAAAGATCACAAGTCGTATGTATTGAATCATGTCCTCTTCAAATATGTCTTGTAAATTTTAAACTTTGCATTTGTGCCAAGATCAATTTGACATCAACAAAAATATTCCTAGTGCCACAGCCTCTTCTCATTCCTAGCTTAAATTTATGGTAGTTCTCTGTCCATGTACTGTTCTAGCTATTTTTTTATAATCTTCATTGATATTGTACTTGCATGTAATATTAGTGATAATCATTCAATAATTTCCACATTCTATTGCATCACCTTTCTTGAGAATGGGAACAAATATGGTTCTCTTCCAGTTTGTTGGCCAGGTAGCTGCCTAACAAATTCTCTGGCACATATTGGTGAGCACATCTCTTAGTTGAAATATGTCAATTGATAGCCCATAAATTCCTGGATCCTTAGTTGTTTACTAATGCCTTGAGCACAGCTTGACATTTCCTTCATTACCATTTATATTTAAGTGTACAACTCACTGGTATGATTCACAATGTTGTACAATCATTACTACCATATCTTTCCAAGACTTTTTCATCATCCCAGATAATATGCACCTATTAAGCAAAACCTCCTTTTCCTTTTCTCTTCTGAGTCCTTCATAACCTCTAATTTATTTTTTTGTTTCCATTAAATTACTTATGCTGAGTATTTATTGAAAGTATATAATGTTTATGTTTTTATGTCTGGTCTAAAACTATTTCAAGGACTAGTATATGATGAAAAAACAATAGTGATGAAGAAAATTCAAGCTGCACTGAAAGCATTGGCAAAAAATAAGGCTCTGTTCTGACTACTGCCTCTTGATCCAAGTACAGGTTTCGCATTAGCACAATTAAATGTTCTGGGATTCCCATTCTTCTCAGAGTC